>NW_028281069.1:0-300000 GCF_059751285.1 Brachycentrus maculatus | reverse complement strand
TTCCTTCCCCTGGGGCCCGCTCTGGTCACGGCTGATGAAGTCCCCGATCCCCACAACCTGCCCGTGCAATGCTCCGTCAATGGTGAACTAAAGCAGAGTGGATCCAGCAGCGAACTCATCTGCAGGATAGATGATGTCATCAACAAACTGAGCTCGTAAGTCCGCAAACTATAATTTCTCAAACGTACTCTTCCATAAACTCTTCTTCTTAAACTCTTATCCGCACCCAGTGGTGCATAGGGTACTGCATCATATTGACGCAGTGTTACCTTGATTGTTATTAGTCCAGGGTAATATTAAATATTTTTAATTAATGTTTTACTTAGTAAATACTGCTATTTCTTAAAATCTACTGAGATACGTGTTTCGATGCATTCCGCATCATTTTAAAACACTGTTTAAAAATGATGCGGAATGCATCAAAACACGTGTCACAGTAGATTTTAAGAAACAGTTATGTTTACTAAGTAAAACATTAATTAAAAATGGATAGATTTCACCACAAAGTGACTGCCGAATCAATTAATGAAATAATATTAAATAAATATTATAGTATAAAATTACTTATTATTAATTAATTATAATTTTCACCCCCCCTGGGAATCGAACCCGGAACCTCCGGCACGGTCACCAAACACGCTAACCATTACACCACAGAGGTGGAAAAGCTCACATTTAGGGTGCAAAAACCCTATTTCTTAGTTATTCATATTCATCAGTCCAGGGTAATATTGAATATTAGAGTGTAAAATCACAAATATTTTTTCACCCCCTTCTGGGAATCGAATCCGGGACCTCCAGCACGGTAGCTAAACATGCAAACCATTGCATCACGGAGGCTGATAAAATATTGCTTCCATATATATTGTTCAAAATATTTAAAACCATAAGCAAAACAAAATCAATGTGCCAATAACTGGGAGTAGGCCGTTAGCTCTTTACTCTATGCATTTCATATTTCAGGTATTTCACTCTTCTTCCCGGAGATATAATCTTGACTGGTACTCCTTCCGGAGTAGGGATGCATCGCAAGCCACCACAGTTCCTTCGTCCGGGAGACCAAGTCCACAGTCTCATAGAAGGAGTTGGAGAACTCCACAATCCCGTAAATGTCCACACACCGCAATAAAAGAAATTGGTACTTATAGTTTTTATGCGTGTTTCAAATCAGAATTGCAGTTTAAAATTTAAGAAAAAAGATTAATGTTTTATTTTTTGTTCAATACACTTTCTAATGTTTGTTTTTTTTTTCAGATCATGGATAGATAGATAACCAACTGGATGTAATAAATCGCAAGCAAGAGAAATATATTTTTTTATTACAACCCAAACCCTGTAAAATATTACTTCATTTGAATAAATTCAGTAAATGTAAGAGAATCCTTAAAATGTTACGGTCATGTTTTGTTTGTAAATTATCATGAATTATATATGAAACTATTATTTTGTTTAAGAATAATAATTTTAAATGTTTTGTGCAGTACCCTTTTTTCTACTGTTATTATATGTCACTCATATTCTGATAAAGTGTTTAAAAAATAAAACAATATGCATTTTTATTTATTCACAGTAAATAATAATTTTCACTCGGATACTCATTATAAATTGTAACAAAAAAATGTGGAACTGGCCAAGTGATCGAAATATTAGAATTGTCATTATTTTGTATTTATTTTTCATGCTGAATTTTTTGCATTTGTATACTTATATTCCACCCTAAGACTGCCAGGATAAAATGATTACCGGAATTCCGAATGGATTAATCTCACCTAAAAATTACATATGACACGCATAGTTAATTTCTTTCTGAATCTTTATTTCGCATGATGATCTACCACTTTAGCAATCGAATGAAATTTTTCATATACGTCATTATTTTTTATAAAATCCCATGAAACAATACAATCATAACAGAAACACAAAAAGATTTAGAATAAATGTGAGAAGACATTATCTGAGATGATCATTATCATCAAATGATTTTTAACTGTGCAACAGACCTTTTTATTTAAATCCTAAATGTTTTTTCTCCATTCAAAAATATTTAGTTTATTTAAAAAATAATTAAACAATACCTTTTCTTCAAAGTGCAAAACCAACACTTTCTGCCCTGTAGCGGGTAAATATAATATAAAGTTAAAAATATCTCTCTTGCTGGGATACAGTACACTTTTTGGGCATTCCGAAAACATGCATAATTGAAAATTGTTGATTTTTGATTTATGACGTTCTTGAAAGGAGTGAGCGATATCTAATTTATCTTGATATATTGCCCTCGGGGATAAAATCTAATGTTTGAAAGAGACCCTACAAAGTGAGGTGATAACAACCTGCCCCGTTTTTTATTGCTTTATTCAATAAATCATAATTCGTATCATTATGGCAACATTCTGAGTTTACGTCACGTCAATATTAAAAAATATATTTTATTTGAAGTGTCGCAAAAAGATTATTGTGCGAACTTAAATTTATCATTAAATATTCAATGGGCCACATAGATAAGCGAAAATAGCGCTCAGTATAGAATATTTTTATACGTGTTATTCTAAATATACCTGTATTATCTCTATTCAATCGTAATAATACGGTGTCAAGCTATCCTTGAAGTAAATATCGACCGAAAAGTGATACGAAGCTACAAATGCTTGTGCAATACAAATAAACCGAAATTTGGTGCGCATAATTTAAATATGTAAATCAGTTTTCTTGTAAAACACAAATGACGCGAGATTAAATTATGTTTTTGGGTGGAAATGTGAAATTGTTATATCACTGTGATTGTTATTTTCTTACATTGTTTTGTCAATATCATTAACGATGGCTCAAGGGTCTATTGTACTGATGGCCTGCGGGTCATTCAGCCCGCCAACACCGATGCATTTTCGTATGTTTGGTAAGTAATGCATTTATTTTATTTTAGTTTGTGTTTAATTTCACATCGCACAATATTTTATAACATATGCCCGTGTTGCCCATGCTAAAATGGTTTGCGCAAACTGAAGACCCGGTCCAAGTATAGTCTCGGTTCTATATTCAGACAACGAAGGTTTGATAGTCCCAAGAAGTAACAATAAATATGGGAGTCGAACACTGCAATATATCATTCCAAACATTTTAAATTTGTTGCCGACGGATGTTAGAGGTCAAAATAAAATATGGAACAAAGGCAAAATAAAGGAATGGGTGAATGATCAAGAGTTAATTTTATGAAAATTGTAAAATATTTATATTCTTAATTTTTCTCTCCTTTTTGTGTGTATTAGGTTTAAATAGTTAATAACAATGAAAAATGTATTAATAAAGAACTCCACCGACAAGACACACAAGGTGGCTTGGTGGGTCTCTGCAAATTGTTTTTGAAATATGTTTAAAATTGTGATTTAAATAAATGTATACAATTTATGTTAATAAAAATAAAAATAATAAAAAAAGGTATTAAATTCGTGTTTATTTGTAAAACATTTATGGGAACTAAAATGGACATATTTAATAGTAAATCTATACATGTTTTAAACTAAAAGATGCTTATAAATATGTAAATATGACATCATTTTGAGTGCGTCCGACCACTTGCTCACAAATCTGCGTTATCTCCAATTTAGGATTTATTTAAAAGAAGGATGAAAGTAGACTGAATGCAGTCGAAATGCGATCTCTCAGAAGAATGTGCTACAAAACAATGTATGATAGATGTGCGAATAGTGAAATAAGGAAGGAATGCAAAGCTGAGATAAGCATTATCGATAAAATTAAGAAACTTGTGTTGAGATGGTTTGGACATGTAGAACGAATGAGTGAGGAAAGAACGGTAAAACAAATTTATGAGGCGAATGTTATTGGGAAAAGAAGCAAAGGAAGACCGAGAAAAACATGGCACGATCAGGTATGCCAAATACTTGAATGTGGTCAGGTTAGGAGTCGTAACAATCGTCGGGTATGTATGAGGAGATGCATGAACGTGGAAGAGGCGAAGAATGTTTGCAAGGACAGAGTGGTGTGGCGCTCTATTCCCTCTGCCTACCCCTGCGGAGAAGCGGCGTGATGGTTAGTTATTTTTTATTTTTTTTTTTTTTGTGACTTCTCATCTTTTTATATTATTTATTGAGCAGAAACTCTTTTATTTGTATGTGAAGTCCGAATCCTGGATTATAATCACATAATCATATGAGAAATGCCAGAAAATATCCTTTTTGTAATACCTTCGGGCATTGAAAGGGTTAAAGAGGTTCCTCTCTTTTTTTTCACAGAAATAGCCAAAGACTATTTTCACTGCCTTGGCACGCACGACGTGATAGGGGGCATAATGTCTCCCGTACACGATGCTTACGGCAAGAAGGACCTGGTGGCCGCTACACACCGCTGCGCCATGCTGAAGTTGGCGCTCAAATCGTCCGATTGGATCAAAACTTCCGAGTGGGAAGTCAATCAGGAGGGATGGACGAGAACTCGGATGTCCTTGCAATACCATCAGGTAATTTTGCTTAGATTTTTTATTGAAGAGACAGATTTAAGCTCCTTTTCTTGTAGACGTATCACTCATGTTTTACAGTCTTACTAACTTTTTACTTTTTACTTTTTCATATTTTTTTATATTTTTCAGTTTTTAATTTTATTTTTAAAAAAAACTTTTTGTTTTCTGATAGTCAAGTATTTTATATTAACACTGTTATTCTAGTTCCACTTATAATACCTATTGTATTCTTGCCAGTGCCCTTTACCATGACCTAAATTATATTGTATACCCACACACAGGCCATGCTTTTGTGGGATCTTTTTTTGTATTTATATTTTATTAATATTTTTTTGTATTTGAATTTATGTCATGTTTGTATAATGCAAAATAATTTGAAATAAAGAAGAAAAAAAAAACAAATTCTTTCTTTTGAACCACATGTGTCTTACTAGTCAAATAATAGTTAGCTTGTTCTCTATATTATTAATATTTAAATCATTTACTTTGTTAACAACATTTTGAGTGTATCCAAATACTTGTTCACAAATCTGGATTGTCTCCAATTATAGGAGGTGTTTATCATATTATTTTTTGACATCTCAACATAGATACAGAAGAATATGGAAATCTGGGCATTTGCGGGGCTTACGACCGTAAATGCCCCGCATGTAATATATATATATATATATATATATATATATATATATATATATATATATATATATATATATATATATATATATATATATATATATATATATATATAAAATGTTAGTAATTTTAGTACATAACCACTCTAAAGGAGTATCGACGTTAATGAAAGTCGAAGTCTCTCTGTCAGTTGGTATGATGTTATTTGTATAGTGATGACATCTCGGCTGTCCAAACCCAAAACCCAGTAAGGGACATTTATTTAGTAGTACGTTTTTATTGCATTTTTGGACTAAGTAGCGTCTACTTAGTCCAAAAATGCAAAAAAAACATACTACAAAAAAATGTCCCTTACTGTGTTTTAAGTTTGGACAGCCGATCTGTGGATACCTGTATTTAACTTTGTCATAAAACAAAAAAACATTTATTTTTTTATTTAAATTATTTTTACATAATTTCTATCTTCATAATACAAAGATTTTATTTGTAAAAATACATATTTAACGCAAAAAAAAACCCACTCCCCAGAGAAAGTCGGACATCGATTATTGTACTCCTGAAAAGGTTAAGTTCCCATCATTTTACTCCTTTGTAAAAGAAAGCACGGATATAAGATGACTCTTTTTAGAGTCAAATTTCCCAATGCTTTGGGCTTTATTATTTCCATGTTTGACTGTACCAACTACCAAACTTTTTGAAGCACAATGCATCGCCCATATTTGAGACTTAAAGATTTAAGAATTTTATTTTTATTATATGTATTTACTACACATACCTTATCTTATCATTTTGTTTTATTTTTCTTTTCATTTTGTGGACTTGCGTATTAGAAAACAATGAATCGGCTACTTTCTAAATTCCCTGTGAAAAATATCACACACCGTGTTAATCAAGTTTTCCCGCCAAAACTGGAACACAGAAAAGTAAGATCGCAATGATAAATAACTGATCATTTTGCATTCTTAATCACAGCATTAAATTCATCTTTTCTACCATTTTTATCATTAATCTTCTGCTCCAGACATGTTTTGAACTGATATATCATCTATCACCCGTTGTGTCAGCTTAAAAAAAAAATTATTATCATTGTTTAAAATACTAATATTTATTCAACTTTAACCGTTTCAGTGCTAGTCACGAGATACTATGCTTACATTTTCTAAATCCATCAACTGAAATTGCACAATGATCAGTACATATTAAGGTGACCATTTTTTTCAAAGCAAAAACCAGTACACATTTTTACCCAACGCATAGGTTTTTCAGGAGGGGGGGAGGGATTATTTGTAGTTTATCTCGGCATGTCAAAATTGATATTTATCACTATCATTTATCGGATTACTAATTACTGCAATTACAATACCTACCTTTTATTCTAAATTCATCGATCGATAAAACAAGATATATTAACTTGCAAGTGGGTTCTTTTTACATGAAAAAAACATATATTTTAGAAAATCTATGTACTATGAAGATGGAAATTTTGTAAAATTAAGAAATAAAACACCCCTTCGAAATATTTTTTAATTTTGACAAAATTATATACAAATATCCACAGATATCATTGTTATACAAGTTACATATACCATCTGACAGACGTACTCCTTACTCCTTTTAGGAAAATTTTCACCGACGTTCATTTACGTCCATACTCCCTGAAAGGTTAAACATTTACATATGTATATAGTTTTTTTTCTTAAGAATAATAATGTTTTATTCTTAATAATTAATTAGTAGCTGACTTAGCCAGAACAATACTTAGATATGGGTAAATCTGTACTTGTTTTATTTTACAACTGGCAGGACCAATGCCAAAAAAAAAACAGTACAGTACTGGTAAAACCAGTACGAATGGTCACCTTAGTATATATTGTCTGCTTAAGGGTGCATACTGACCCGAGCCATTTCGTTGTAATGTAACACGTTACGATGCGAGCATTCGTATAGTCAGTACAGCGAGCCGAGCGCTCCATCCATAGTTTCGGATCCTCGCTGATGCTCGCCGCGAGCGATGTTACGACGTTAAGTTACGACGAAATGCTCCGGTCAGTCTCCACCATAATGTGAACTTAATTAATTTCTGCCGGGTTTATGTTGCATGCTTGGGTTGACCATGTTGTGTTGTTACTGCTGATGGGGGCCCATGGATGAATAATGACTAAATTTCCATAAGCGTCTCCGTAAATTCACGCAAGACACATCCATATGGATGGGCAATCGATATACACCCGCATAAATTCTCGCTTGGCACATTTATGGTCATTACAAAACCAAAGATTTATTTACAACATTTTTGGACATGTCCAAATCCTTGTTCACCAATCGAGTTCTATAAGTTATGATTTTCAAGAATTTAAGTAGTTTATTGTAACTGCAGACAGTTGGTAGAATTCCATATTGAATTGTTGGATAATATATCCAAAATAAAACAAGGTTTGTTGGATTGAATTCTACATATTTTTTATTTTATTTATAAATTTTTTAATCAAAGATACATTGTATGGCATACTAATCAACATAGTTACATATACATAGTTTTTTTTACGTGCTACCTCACTAAGAGAGCAGATTGCTCGTGTTTAGAGAGGGAGTTCGCTTACAGGGTTTGTACATATAAATAAGAAGTAAAAATGAGAAATAATAAATGGTAATCAAACGGGAGTTTGCCTTATATGTTTTTGTAAATCATTTTTGAAAGATTTTAAATTGATTTTTTTATTTATGTATATGTTAATACGTGATGCGTTTCGTCTTCTTAGGATATTATCAAACACTCGCGTGTTTGATAATGTCCTTGTCAGTTTTAGGTATTACTTAACACATTGTTGTCAGGAGTTTTTTTCATCAACCCCGACCCTAATTAGTATACTAATTAGGGTCGTATACTAATCACTAAACAAAACTTACTCAACTCCGATCTGTTCAGTGTATTTTGGTGTCTTACACTCTACCAAAAGTAAGCAAAAAGAATACTTAAAAGCGTCCTCGCTCTCTACCAACAGCATGTTACACACTTTTAAGCGTTTCCCGCAAACAATGTGTTAAGATAAGTTGATTTTTAATAAGTATTTATAATTCTCCAGCACTTTTTTGCATAACATCATTCAATTGTGAATATTATTGCCAGACTTTTGATATTCTACTAAGTTGAATAAAATAAAATGAAATATCTTTATTTTATATTATTTTTTGACATCTCATCAAAGATGAAGAAGAATATGGAAGTCTGGGCATTTACGGGGCTGACGACCGTCATAGGCTGGTTTAAGTGATCACTTTACACACGTGTAACATTCACCAATTCTACCCATTATTGACAACCACACTACTCAAATTCTTGGAAGTTCTAAATATACATGAACCAATTTAGAAACCTTGTTCTTGAATCACTATAACTTCACTAGAGACATCTATTGGTGAGATGTAAAGAAGCTTTTTACTAAGCAGAAACTCTTATATTGGTATGTGAGGTCCGAATCCTGGATTATAATCACACACATGAGAAACGCCAGAAAATACCATTTTCATTTTTATTATTAAGCTTATAATTTGACCAGATAATTTATTTACAACATTTTGAGTGTGTCCAAATACTTGTTCACAAAATCTGGATTATCTCCAATTACAGGAATAATATGAAAATAACTCCTGTAATTGGAGATAATCCAGATTTTGTGAACAAGTATTTGGACACACTCAAGATGTTTGAAATATCTTTATTTTAATCACCTGATATATCAGATACTGAATAAACAAACATTTTTAAGGTCGATATGAATGATAAGATAAGGGGAAAATTGCATTTTGCAACTCCACGCGTTTGTTCAAATTTGATAATTTTTGCTTTCAGAATTATATGAACGCCTTCCTGAACGACCGAATAAACAACGACGCTTTGGATGGCAACATTCCGTCGTGGTTGCCAGATGCCATATTGAATCGGTCCCTCCGTAACACGGATGACATGGACAATGGCAACTTTGGCTATATCCAAAATAATGGCAATGACACGGACGATTTTCGACGGAAGGAGCAAAAAGTCCAATTGAAACTGTTATGTGGGGCAGATCTTTTAGAGTCGTTTTCTGTTCCTGGATTGTGGGCAGATGAAGATGTAAGTTGTTATGTTCTTGACATATTGTTAAAATAAGGTCACCATATTGCGAAATGAAATCAGTTATAGCAAATAAAAACCTGCGGAAGCTAAACTGGCAGTGCACAACGGAGTCCTGGTTCCAACTCTAATGTATGGAAGTGAAACATGGAGTTGGCAAAAGAAGGATGAAAGTAGACTGAATGCAGTCGAAATGCGATCTCTCAGAAGAACGTGCGACAAAACGATGTATGATAGATGTGCGAATAGTGAAATAAAGAAGGAATGCAAAGCATCATCGATAAAATTAAGAAAGGTGTGTTGAGATGGTTTGGACATGTAGAACGAATGGGTGAGGAAAGAACGGTAAAACAAATTTATGAGGCGACATTAAGATAAGTGGAAAAAGGAGCAGAGGAAGACCGAGAAAAACATGGCACGATCAGGTATGCCAAATACTTGAAAGTAGTCAGGTTAGGAGTCGTAACCATCGGCGGGTATGTATGAGGAGATGCATGAACGTGGAAGAGGCGAAGAATGTTTGCAAAGACAGAGTGGTGTGGCGTTCTATTCTCTCTGCTTACCCGTGCGGAGAAGCGGCGTGATGATTAGTTAGTTAGTTAGTTAGTTATATTGCGAATATGGACAAGATGTAGGGGATGCAAACCATACGTTCTTTCAGTGTTCGCTCACAACAGAGAAGGATAACTTTCTAAATAGCTTAACACGGGCAGGAATCCAACTCCCCACCCAAGTATCCACCCTTCTTTCTGAACCTAATTCTAGAATTGCGGGCATAATTTCTAAAATGATAAAGCTAAAAAGTTTGTTAATAAAAACAATACTTGACACTGGCAGAAACATCCTTTCACTGGGCGACTGCCAAATAAATAATAAAAAAGGATAAAATAAGACATTAAAAAAAAACAGACACAAAATTGTATAAGTGTTTGAAAATGTATGATGAGATGCCTGAATGTATGACGAATGAAAAGAGACTGAAAGAATTTTAAAATCAATGTTTTGTTTACTGTAAGAAGATGTAAAAATATATATTTCTTGTAAATTAAGTGTAAAATAAGTAATAGTTTGTATTAAATGTAATATAAGATAACTAAAGAATTAAATTAAATTAAAAAATATTTTATAATAAATCTGTCACTAACAAAACTGCCAAATTCAACCCGGGACAAAAGAGTATATGATCACCTCCAAATTGAGATAGAATAGAATCTTAACATGGTCATATTCAATATAAGATACAACAAGGTCAGATAGATTATGGTCACATTCAAACTAGAATAAACAAGGTCAGATAGATTATGGTCACATTCAAACTGGGATACAATAAGGTCAGATCGATTATGGTCACATTCAAACTAGAAAAAAACAAGGTCAGATAGATTATGGTCACATTCAAACTGGGATTAAAACAAGGTCACATGTTATTGGAGATAAAACTTCTATTTCTAACCCCTTTCCACACTAATGGTGCATAGGGTACTGGAGCACATAGACTGTGTTTTTTCGATCATCAACTACATAAAAACAAGGTTCTTCGCTCCAATAATTTGTCCAGGGTGATATTTAATAAATATAAATATTTATATGAAAAACAATATTTGGACCTCCCTGGGAATCAACCTGGGACCTTAAGCATGGTAACCCAACACGCTAACCACTATAGGACAGACAATAAAAATAAAACAGTCAGATATATCCAATGTTTACATATCGCTCACTCCTTTCAAGAACGTCAAAAATAAAAAAAAACTTAGAACGTTTTTAAAGTTTTAAAATATAATGCAATGTATTAAAAATAAATATCAAGCCACTTATTGAACTTTTTACTGTGCAACAGATCTTTTTAGGTAAAACCTGAAGGTTTTTTCTCCATTTGAAAAATATTAAGTATATTTAAAAAAATAATAAAACAATACATTTTCTTCAAATGCAAAAACAACACTCTCTGCCCTGTAGCGGGTAAATATTAAGTTAAAAATATGCCTCTTTTCTGGGATATAGTACATTTTCTGGGCATTCCGAAAACATGCACAACTGAAAAATGACGATTTTTTATTTATGACGTTCTTGAAAGGAGTGAGCAATATGAGTATTGTACTTGCTTATTAAGTGATTTAAAAAATTTAAAAAATTAAATCTCTAGTTGGAGACTATTTTGGGTGAACATGGACTTGTTGTGATTAGCAGAAGTGGGTCAAATCCGGAGAAGTTCATTTATGACTCCGATGTCCTCACAAGATACAAGGTAAGTTTTTAAACATTGATAATGCTAAAATGCAACAACCTGTAAAAAAAATACCATAGTTTAATTTAGTAAAAGTCCTTTAGTATGAAATTCAAGGGACAGAATTTTGCAGAATTTCACAACAGCCAGCAATACGGCAGCTATTTTTTCTATGGTCAAAGTTTTATAAACATATTAATGGCTGATGTATAATTTTGTTTTCACACTATCTGCGGGAAAGGTAATTTTACCGTTTCACTCGACTGGTGGTGTTGGGCGGGAAGGGTAATTTTACCTTTTCACTCGACTCATTGTAAATTGCGTGTAAGTTATTTTTACGCATCACTTTTGTGGCATCTTTTGATCTCATATCGATGTATACAGTATGTTTAAATGTTATCACTTCTTTTCAGAGATGTTTATTTCTATTATGAGCGTGAATCCCCCCACAGATAGTGTGTTAACTATCCAAAAAACATATTAAATGTTTTTTTTTTTGACATCAAAGATGAAGCAGTCAGTGGTGACCTACTAACTCCTAATCCCCCATTAACTATTGTTGTCTTTCATAAATTATAACTGCACATTTTAAAACTATCACTTAAGTACCTAGAATTGTATAGCTACATAGGACCGTCAGCCCATTTAATCTGCACATTCGTTTGAAAACGCCATAACTAGGCGAAACAATTGTCACGATATTAATTGTTATGTGTTTTCTTTAAATAAAGTACAACTTAGTAGACTCAAGAAATCTGTGTTTGATTTAAAAAAATAATACATAAATTAAAATGGAGTTCTGCAAATCAAACGCCAAATCAATAAATAACATCACTCAGATGGAATTGGGTTTGCGGTTACTTGTTATTAGTATACTGAGGGTCGGGCGGCAGTCTGTCTGAGTAAAATTCGGGTCGGGATTATTGAAAAAACCGCCCGACAACAATGTGTTAAATAATTATCCTCATATTATTGTTTTTATGTTTGTTCCAGCGCAATATAACCATAGTTACTAACTGGGTACCCAATGAAGTGAGCTCCACGATGATCCGACGATTGCTGCGCAGGGGGGAGAGTGTCAAGTACCTGGTGGACGACAGCACCATCGCGTATATCAAACAGCATCAGCTCTACGGATCGGGGACCCAGAACATGTAAATATCAGTTTTATATAACGGTTTATCTAAAGCATAGAAATGCTCCATTAAATGGAGAATCTAGTGCGTTCATAAAAGACACGCATTTCTCTACATTTATCATTTTTAAGCATTTGCAGATCTGATACCTAAGTGTTAAGGCCCAGTGTTTGACAAGTCACAACTTTATTTTCTCTAAATCCTGGTAACATTGTATGTAACTGATTTTTTTCTTGTATTGAAAAAATAAGTTTTTCTTCAAAATAATTATATGGTTTTCAAAAGAAAAGAGTTATTGAAATGTAAAGAGTTAAAAAAAATATAAAAAATATTTTTTCCATATACATATATATGTATTCTAAAAATTTTAAAAAAATCCAATATAATGTATATTGGAATTTTATTTTCTCTACATCCTGGTAACACTTTACGTAACTTATTTTTTTTCTTGTATTGAAAAAAGAAGTTTTTCTTCAAAATAATTATATGGTTTTCAAAAGAAAAGAGTTATTGAAATGTACAGTTAAAAAAATACTAAAAATATGTTTTCCATATATGTATAATATATTCTAAAAATAAAAAATAAAAATCAATTTACATTTTTAAAAAAATCAGGCGTGGAGGGACTTGTTACCTCTCCGGCGGTCGGCCGCTGATTGAATTTTGTGTTTGCAAGGATGGCCTTAAGTTAAGAGTGCTGAGAATCGATATATCAACTTTGGTATACTTTGCCAAGAGTGTGGCCGTTGATATACCGTCGATGTGTGTTTTGCTGGTGAAGCTGAGATATTGTGTCGCAATGTATGCATTTCTAATGTTCCAATTCATCAATAATATTCACAAATAAAGTAATTCAACTCGTTGAACGCCATGTGAGTTATATATTTAACTTACGCTGTGTTTGATCAAGAGGTTGCGTGAGATAAATACAACTCCAATCATGGATTGGATTTTACGTTCTGTGAATTGGATACGATTCATGTTTGCCATGCAATGTAATTGTATGCACTTTTTGTGTGGCTCCCTGGACAGATTATCATTACATTTTAATTGCTTTGTGTTTCATGAAAAAACATTTGATACAAAAAAATTAACCGCAACCTTCGCGTTTGTCTTGTTTGCATTTGTGGCCCCAGCAATATTTTTTTAAGCGCCCTTGAAGCAGTACAATTTTATGAAAATGGCGCCATAGAAATTATCTAAAATTATTATTATAACACTAAACGTTTCTCAAAAACGATTGTCCACCTCCATAGTGTAGTAGGTAGCGCGCTAGGCTACCATGCTTGAGGTCCTGGGTTTGATTCCCAAGAGGGTCAAAATAAATATTAGTGATTTTTCATTCTTAATATTTATTTAATATGACCCTGGACTGGTACCTGAAGCGGAAGGCTAATCATCTTTCCTTCATGTATTAAATGATCAAGATAACACTGTTTCTATATGATGCAGTGCCCTATGCACCAAAGGGTGCGGATAAAGGTTTGAAGATGAAGGAACGTTTCTCATGGCAGCGTGTTTCTTGACAGCGCTATCGCCCAGCATTTTTATTGTTTTCAATTGCATTATTTATTTGTAGATTTTTAAATATATATTTTCATTTGGAATGATAAATATTGGAAATGTGTGATTTCTACATTATTTCTTTTCCATTTAACCAGACTAGGGCCACAGCAACGTGTGCCCAGGCACAGCTAGTTTTAAATAAATATATATAAAGCATTTCTTAATTATGATTACAATTAGGTAAGTATTATAACAATCATTGATTTTTACAATGTTACTTCCGTGTCGGGTTGTGGTCCCGTGGTTGGTGTCGCGGACTCTTAAGCCAGAGTTTCTTGGTTCGAACCCACTCTACCACAATTTGATACCTATTTCTAATAATGAGCCGCTTAGGCTCACATATCGCTCACTCCTTTCAAGAACGTCATAAATCGAAAATCGTCAATTTTCAGTTGTGCATGTTATCGGAATGCCCAGAAAATGTACTATATCCTATCAAAAGAGGCATATTTTTAACTTAATATTTACCCGGTACAGGGCAAAAAGTGTTGTTTTTGCATTTTGAAGAAAAGGTATTGTTTAATTTTTTTTTTTAAATAAACTAAATATTTTTCAAATGGAGAAAAAACCTTCAGGTTTTACCTAAAAAGATCTGTTGCACAGTAAAAAGTTCAATAAGTGGCTTGATATTTATTTTTAATACATTGTGTTATATTTTTAAATTTCAAAAACGTTCTCCTGAAAAATCAAGCTTTTTGATTTATGATGTTCTTGAAAAGAGTGAGCGATATATATGTCGTATGAAATTGAAATATTTACACAAATATTTCTCTTTTTCAAAAAAAAAAAAAAAGTAATTATTATAAAAGTAATTATTCATATCTCAACATAGATGAATAGGAACATGGATGCCTGGGTATTTAAAGGGCTTATCATGTGTCATAGGCTGGTCTAAGTAATCAATTTATACGCGTGTAACATTCACCCATGTTTGACAACCACAATACTCAAATTTTGAATGTTGTAAATATCCTTTAATTGACAACTTCTTTCGCACGCGAGTTCTCGGCATCATCTATGGTTGAGTTGATTAAAAAACAATATCTAGCAGAGACCTTTCTGAAATGTTTGGAAGATTCTTCCGGAATCATTTTACAAACTAGAAGATGTTTCAAAACATGAAAACATCAATTTTTATTTAACTTGTATTTCTCCAGATAGTGAGAACATAATATATTAAATATTTTATGAAAATATAAACAGGTTAATATTTTGAATATTACGTAATAACATATCGCTCACTCCTTTCAACAACGTCATATATCAAAAATCGTCAATTCTCAGTTGTGCATGTTTTCGGAATGCCCAGAAAATGTACTAAATCCCAGCAAAAGCGTCATATTTTTAACTTAATATTTACCCGCTACAGGGCAGAAAGTGTTGTTTTTGCATTTTGAAGCAAAGGAATTGTTTGATTATTTTTTAAACATACTAAATATTTTTCAAATGGAGAAAAAACCTTAAGGTTTTACCTTAAAAGATCTGTTGCACAGTAAAAAGTTCAATAAGTGACTTGATATTTATTTTCAATACATTTCACCATGTTTTTAAACTTTAATAACGATCTCCTGAAAAATCTAGTTTTTTGAGTGAGCGATATATTAACCTGTACATTATTGAGCCAAATGTCTCACTTTATGATATTTTTGCCAGCAATATTATAATGAATATTAATAACAAGCAAATTATACAAATAATAACTGTCAACTTGAAAATATGCAACTTAACGATTCAAATGATAAAGTTTGCAACATTCTATTAACTGGCAAAATAAACTAAGTTGTTTGAAATGTCATAATTATGTGGTTTTAAAAGTAAATTCAACTTTGACTTTAATAGCGGGTATTTTATTCGTCCGCCTCCGTAGTGTAATGGTCAGCGCGCTCGGCTACAGCGCGATCTAATAAATATAAGTGATTTTTTCACCCTAATATTTATTCGATATTACCCTGGACTGGTACCTGAAGCGGAGGGCTGATCACCTTTCCTTTGTGTTTTAACGATCAAGATAACACTGCGTTTATATAATACAGTGCCCTATGCACCATTGGGGCGTGGAGAAGGGTTCAAACGAAAAAAAAATTATTCAGGCTAACAGCTTTAAATAACGGGGATTATTCAAACAGTGATTTTAGAGTTAAGGTTTTTTGCCAGTATTTTTACAATATAATATATATACATACAAGCAATAAAATGTTTTGTAGAATTGCTCTATTAAAATTAATGTTTTTTCTTAATTTAGATCAAAAACAAATGGAAACGGCAGCTAACATAATTGACTTTTCTTTTTCTCAACACGCTTTCACTCGCGGATGGACTCACGGAATACTTTGCAGTAAGTTTACCGAATATTCTTTCTTAAAACCATCCGCCATAACCCCTTCCCCGTCCCCCAACGACGTGGTCATGAAATCCCCTCACGAGTACCGCTCCTTCAAGGGGGACTCCCCGAAGCCCCAAAGCTCGCACATCTCCTCCAAGATCATCAACTATCTGATGGGCGTAGACGTGGCGGACAGTAGCGAGGTCTACACATCCAGCGCCCAAGCCCAGGGCACGCATTTCAAAGAAAAACGCCTGAGGCTGACCAACAAAGTGTCGTCTACGGCGGATCTGTCCCCCAAATCGTTTTGCGGGGATCTGAACAAAAATTACACGGGTTCGAGCGAAGACGTCCGGGCCACCCCGAGAAAGGCCGTCAAAGTCATTACGGACCTCTCCGGGGTGCACAAAGTGGTCGGGAATAACAGGAAGGTATGTGATCTCGAGCCGGAATTCACCGACGAAGTGTTTTTGTATTTTAACTGTCATCCGGTGGACGGGAGCACTCGGCTCAGCAGTAACTGCCTGTCCCTAGATTTGGACAAGTTGAAAATTAAAGATGATGAAAAAGTAGACGGCCCCAGGAGCCCCCTGAGGAGCTACGATGACGTAGTTAAGTTCATTTTTTCCGAACACGGCATACAGGTCTTGAGCGATAGGGAAACTATAGTTTGATGCGATCGATTCCTACTTACTTGTGCCAAAACCTATCATTATGGGGTGTATGTATTTGCAAAACTGCCATTGGCCGCCGGTGATGAGATTTAAAAGGAATTTTTTTTTGCTGGTTTAAAATTTTGCTTTATTTACTGCCATATTATTTATTCAATCGTGGAACCATATGTTGGTTATATCAAAAAGTTTAACTCTTGTATAATAGCAATTATTGAGTTTTATTTCATTACGCATTACTAAATTCGTAAACTACACTTTTACTATTCACCAGTCGAAGAAAACAACTGTAGTTTTCGAAACTTGTCGTGAGTAATGAAATAAAACTCAATAAGTGGTATTATTTACTGTCAACACATTAAACTAAAATGTGGATGTACAATGATATTAAATGACTTGTTTGTTGAATAAGTTTCAAATTCTTTGAAATTGCATTTTTATTATTTATTGCTTAGAAGTGGACATTTGTCCACCATTTGTTAAATATTACAGCAATACATTGCTCATGGTTGACAATGTGCTTCTTGACAGCCCTATCACTTTAGCATTTTTTTTCAATTGCATTATTGTTTCATCGATTTTTAATATTTGCATTGCTTCACGAGCATTGTGAAATTTACATATTAGAAATGTGTGCTTTCCATTTAATCAGCCTGAGCCACAGCGATGCGTGGCCAGAAACAACTAGTAATATCTGAATATGAATTGTTCACTTTGCCTTCAAAAAAAAAATACTAAGTACAAAAAATCTTTTTTTTTAATTTTCAACTAACGAAAATTGTTGTACTGATGATGCAGATTTTTTTTAAAGTGATGTACAGTGGTCGTTTTGCAAATACATAAATAAAAATCCAAAGTATTACATATTTACAATAATAAATAATATTTAACGTATAATTGTATTATGTGACCAATATATTTATGACCCAAATGTATATAAATTGTATTTTTCATAACATCCATTAATATTTTTTCAGTTATAATTGCCAAATTTTTCAATATTTACTTTTAAAATTTACTGTCAATTGAAGTGGTCAATTTGTTATGTCATATCCAATGGTTGAAATTTGCACTGTAATTTGACTCGGAGCTGTGTATATATTATTTATTTATTTTTCAAAGGTATTGTTAGTATCATCAATTAACCGATAAGTGCGATGCTTAAAATGAGACACGAATGATGCCAATGTATCGATAAATACTCTACCTATTATTGCTTGTATAATGCCTATCAGAAATATATTAACCACTTAGTGCTCGGTTTTTTTTTCACAAAAATTTAACTTAAAATATCAGGTTATTTAAGGAGTTAAGATAATTTAAATGTTATCCAGTTCAAAAACACAAAACAAAGTCAAAGAAAAATGTAAAAAAACAAAACCTTATATAAAAAAATAATACAACAAGTCTTACTATAATAATAATAAAATAAAAAAATAAAACAATGAAAAGATAAAATTTGGTAATTTATCGAAGAATTTCCAATGAAAAGCATTACATTGTGTTATACAAACAAGTGGAAACACGCAAGCAAAAGTATTAAGTGGTTGAACAAGGATATACAGATCCGGCAGAAAGATCTCCCGCACATTGAAAAACATCCTCACACACAGTTCTACGAGTTTCAAAACCTCTCCCAGTTGATTCTTGGGACGCCACTGTTTTGTACAGGGTGCATCTGAATATCTCTGTGCGGGATTGTTCTTACGATCCCATCAGACAATCCCAGGGCAGCTGCCTTTTTAAGCGCTGAATGCTTTATAGATAGGCTTTGTTACGGTCTAGGTTGACCAGAGCCTGTTGCTCTAAAGTCTGATGGACCCAAACTTGGATAATCCGGAATGCTCGCTGAGTAGTATATACAGAGCCACCATTAGGAATATTCTCCTCCATAACAAACGCACAATGCTCACAACGCTACGCCATTGCGCTTACTAAAAATGGCACGCATACCACTGTCAAGCAAAATACCCTGCACCAATGTATCCTCATCACAACTTGAACAGCATCATCTCTAAATGCGGGAGCTCTTTTTTAGGGACCCTGTATTTAATCATAGTCTTTTATTGGTGTATCAATAAATGTTGAAAAAAAAAATACATGACTGCAAAGTACAGTAAACTCCCCTTTAACCTTGAGTTAGGTACCCCTTTATCTTAGGTAATGTTATAAGGGGTTGATGTTTTAGACTGTATTTTTACATTTTAACTAGCGGAAATGACTGAAATGAATCATTTAAAATTAAAATATAATTTAAAAACATTAACCCGGCTATACTTCCCCTCCGATAACGCGGTACCTATCTCTAACGTTTACTGTAGATTTTTTTATGTCATTCCTTTTTCATCTCTCACGTAATTCAATATTTAATCGATAACTCAGCATAGATAAAAAAGATTTTAAGATTTTTCATTAAGATGAACTGATTTTACAAATTTATGTCTTCTAATAGTCTTACGCTCTATTCCTTCTAAAAAGTCTTGATAACTCCTTTTTATATCTAAAATAATTGCCTTCTTATTATACAATGTTTTTATTGTGTAAATTTAGAAAAAAAATTAAGATTCTATTTTTATATCTTCCTTGAAAAATTTTACAATCAAGTTAGTTATTGAGTTGAAGTACAGAAACGAAAAGAGCCGTTCATACTGTATGAAAGTATGTATGCTAATATTTTTTCTCCTGAATGTATATAAGAACACCACAAATAATTTTTTGTCTGTATATACATATAATTTAGTCTGTTTTAAGCACAAAGTATACAACGCAGTAAAAAATACAGAAATACCTTGATCTTCTTAGACATCTTCAAGAATTGAAAAAAACAGCTAGTTTAGTCTACCGACACTTCTTTTTTCCTCTAAGATACTCGAAAATTCTAATCTAAAAACATAATTGTATTAAAAATACTATAAAAACTCGTTAATTCAAATTTGGCTATATTTCGAAAAATTTTGTTTTTGCTTAACACTTATTATGATTTTAACCTGTTGGGGAGTGTTGCCGTATGTGGTTGTTTAAACAAAACTTTCCTCAAAGGAATATGGGCATACATGAACGGCAACACTTATAACAAAAGCCCGGTGACATTTATTCCTAAAATGGTACTTATACTATCTTCTGTGGTTGTTTTTAAACACTGAAACAGCACTTAAGATTATTTTTATGTTTTTACCCACAATATTTTACTTAAAACAAAGTTTGTGCGACGTCCTCACAATGACGCTGTCAAAAAAAAAACATGAAATAAAACACGGATAATTTTGATATAAATTATGTTTACTGGTATAAATTTTCTTTTTATTGAAATAAATGTGTTGCTAGAAGCATTGACTATGATGTAAAATTATAAAAATGGAAAAAAACTCAATCCTGGATACAGTTTTGTCCACAGAAATTACTCCCAAACAGATTAAATAGTTGGGTAATCCAAAATTGCCTATAAGCCTATAAAATTATGTAAAAATATTTTCAATGCAATATTTTTACTAAAAGTCTCGAGAAAGAGCGAAGAATTGACAGCTACATAATAAGAAACAAAAATAATTAGAAAAAGCATTGTAAAATGCCCATAATAAAAAAAAAGCATTGTCGAAAAAAAAAGTGAAATAATTTTAAATTAAAACCATAATGTGTGCCTCCGTAATGTAGTAGTAGGAGCATTAGGCGTTAGCCTGGAGGTGTAGGGTTCAATTCCCCAGAAGGTATAATTAAATATGATTTTTACTTTATTATTTATTCAATATTATCTTGGACTGGTACCTGAAGTGCAGGACTGATCACCATTCCTTTGTTTATTTAACAATCAAGATAACACTCTTTCTATATGATGCAGTGCCCTATGCACCATAGGGTACGAATAAGGGATAGAAGAATAAAAATAATGAATAATTATAAAGTGTATTAAAAATAACATATAAGTGCCAAAAATATATATCGCTCTCGACTCTCAAGTCAAAGTTTCTTGGTTGGAACCCACTTTACCACAATTTGATACCTATTTCTAATAATGAGCTGCTT
Organism: Brachycentrus maculatus; assembly: GCF_059751285.1. Taxonomy (NCBI): domain Eukaryota; kingdom Metazoa; phylum Arthropoda; class Insecta; order Trichoptera; family Brachycentridae; genus Brachycentrus; species Brachycentrus maculatus. The sequence continues at coordinate 278,839 of NW_028281069.1, read as the reverse complement.
AGGCTTACAGAAATAGTATGAAATTGAAATATTTGTGAAAATAATAAAAACACAAATATATCTCTTTAAAAAAAAAAAATTGTAATAATAAGTCGATTAAAAATAGGTGGCGCCCGCCACCCTACCGATATTTTAGAATGTGCTCTAGAGTACAAAAAGGTTGGGAACCCCTGGCTTAGAAGAAAAATAAATTTATATTCTTCTTCTAAGTATATATTTTATATTCATTAAAAAAAATACTAATTTATCAACTCTGATTTGTTCACGGAAAATGGATTTGCTGATTTTTTTCACTTCCATTTTGAATTGACGAGTTTTTATACATACTAACAGTATATCAATATACGATAATTTAAATCATATTAATATAAATAAAGTATTAAAGAAAAATTATTAAAAGTTACCGTAGAACGGGGCTACTTGAACTTTGATGTGTTACTTGAGCCCAGTACCAAAAAAAAAATTTAAATCTGTATTTGGTCTACAATAATGAATTTATCGTGACAATAAGTGTCACCTGTCAGGGAAACAATGAATCATGTCGTTACATTCATTATTGTAGACCAAATACAGATCTAAATAACAAAAATCTCTCCATTCCTTGCCAAAACACTGCATTCCTCAGTAATTCCTTTACTGTCCAAGCGGCTAGACTCTGGAATGAACTACCTCTATACGTAAAAAATGCACCTTCTATTTTAACCTTCAAAAAACGCCTGAAACATCATTATCTTACCTTAGAACCCTAACTGTCCATCTCCTCCTCCCCTGACCCCTCCTCTCTTCCTTAAACTTTCTACCTGATTCCCTTTTCCCATGCCTTCCTTGCTCTATCGTCATTTCGTTTTTCTATTCATGTTACCCTGTTTAAATTCTTAATTTGTAATTATGCTCTCTTATGTTTCTTTGATTTTCTTTTTTCTTATATCCTTGTCTTAACCTGTTCAAGCATTATCTCCCCACTAATTTCTAACAGACATCAAAAGGTACAAGCCTAGATCGTTCACGCTAGTCTGTTTTTTTTTGGTTGGTTGGAAGATATTGCTTTATAGCAATAAGCCCGCCAATGTACCCACATATTGTACAAAGTTCAAATAAAAAATGTACTGGGCTCAAGTAACACATCAATGTTCAAGTAGCCCCGTTCAACGGTACCTTATTATGTACATAACATTATATAAATAATTAAATCTTATATTGAAGAATTTTTCTTAAGAATAAAATATCCCTATTTACCCTTATTAAATAATAATAAAGCGATTGTTTCTAAAGTATAGAAATAAATACTATAAATGTGTCAAAAAATCATACAGGATAATGGAAACAAAACTGGGTATATCGTTTCCATGTAAAATAAATTTATCAAGTAATTCATGGATACAAACAAATATAAAAATATTACCACATAAATTTACATAAGAGTATCTTAATTTGAACCAATTAGTATAATTTTAGTCTTCATTTCATGCATCCAGTATTAATTTATTAATGTATTTTTATGGTTACAACATTTTGAGTGTGTCCAAATACTTGTTCACAAATCTGGATTATCTCCTATTATAGGAGTTATTTTTCAAATTATTTTTTGACATCTCATCAAAGATGAAGAAGAATATGGAAGTCAATTCTACCCATTATTTACAATCACACCATTCAAATTCTTGGAAGTTCTATATATATATATATATATATATATATATATATATATATGAAACAATTTTGGAAACACTTCTTGAAAGAGAGTTTCTGCTTCAATAAAAAGCTTCTTTTCGTCTCACCAATAGATGTCTCTAGTGAAGTTCTAGTGATTCAAGAACAATGTTTCAAAAATTGGTTGATATATATATAGCTCCCATGAATTTGAGTGGTGTGGTTGTCAATAATGAGAAGAATTGGTGAATGTTAGTTACAACAGCCTATGACGGTCGTCATCCCTGTAAATGCCCAGACTTCCATATTCTTCTCCATCTTTGATGACATGTAAAAAAAAAATATTTTGATGTTATTCATTGAGTTTTGAAAGTTGATGTTAATTTATGTATTTAATATTTAGGAAAAAAATCTGTTTTTCGTATTTATCTTAAATATGACTGTTTTTATTTTTTATAAACCAAACGCTGCTACATTTCATTGCTGCTTTAGCGATATTTTATAATTAACATACTCGATAATATAAAACATAATATAACTTCTTAATAATAAATAGGCAAGCACTTTACGAATACATTTATCATTATAAAAAAAATCATCATTTCTAAAAATACAGATTCAAATATTAATTAACATTGCTTTTAATATACAAAATATATCATAGACTCAAATAATCATTATTCGATTTCCCTTGGACCTTATGTTTGTGAATTAATTTAATGTATTTTCAAATGCCGTATAAAGGAATTGTTCATTTATGGTCTGATTTTTCTACTGTCATAAATAAAATAAAATAAAACATTTATCTGAATGCAGGTAAGGTAGAGTATTAAGATTTAAACAATGTTAGGTAAACTTGCTTTTTTAGCATATTGTATTGTTTTCTTCTATATTTTTTTTGTATATTGTAGTATCTTAACTTATAATGCATTCAGCATGAATAAATAAATAGGATAAATAAAACATTTTATAAATAACCTCACCTAACCTGTCTGTTAATGAATTTACGCAAAGAAAATGGTCTAATAGGTGTGATTATTTTTTATAACAAAAATTTCACTTTTTCGAAATGCCAAATCATAGAAAAACAGTTAAAACATATTTTTACATAAAACTATGTTAAATAAAAATATTGATAGTAAATGTCTTTGAAGTTCTGATTCCTCAATAATATTCACAAATAAACAAATTTCATTCATTAAAAAAAATATGAATGATTTTTTTTGCAAAAACCCTATTGTTTTCGCCCTTATTCATTAAATGGACCATTTTAGCAAAAAAATATTCAGCAATTTTAGCTTATATATTAAGTATAAATGTCAGCACTAAAATGGATAATCTTATACTAGATATGCAAAGGACCCTCTGTTAGCCTAACCAACCATCAATTTTGCCAAATTAATAGGTTATTTTAATAAAAATATAAATATAAAACTAAAAAAAAAACTGTACAAAGAAGTCTACAACTGTCTCTTTATACATATTTTTAAAATAAATTTTGGGGCGCTTATGTTATTAGTTCAGGCACGACATTTCATATTCACATCTTAAGGACTAATTTTATTTGGACGGTACAATTTGTACATATACTCCCAGAGTATCATATCATAGTCATACAGGAGAAAATGACCAAGTGCATTTTTTACAAAAATGTGATTATTGACTATTTGATATTTGATATTACTAGCTTAATACTGCCCTGAAAAAATCCCAAATTAGATTTTAAACTTGGAAGTATAATATATTGACTTGTTAAAAATGACCAAACAGCATTGATGTTTATTTTCTTGCCAAGCAAAAGTGACTTAAATGGCCCTCCTGAACATTTTACGTTTTGTTAGTTGGTCACTTGCTCCTGTATGATTAAAATATTGTCTTTTTATTATTGGTAAATTTAGTATTGTATAATATATATCATTGTTTTTATTTTTTAAATGTAATCATATACTAAATCATTTACTCATTTAAAAATGTAATCAAACATTTTGTTTAAAGTAGGCAACAGGGAATATCCAATTCAGTAATTTAAACATTGATGTGGCACCTATTCAATGCCTTTTGTAAATAATTTTCTATCTAGAATTATAATCTAGTAAGCGTTTTTTGGAATTCATATTATTATATGTATGCGTTTGGAAATTAGTAAGGCAACACTTACGAGGTTGTAATTATTTTTTAAAAATGTGAAGTGAAAAATCAATATTGATACATTGCATATGTTGAAAATACAGCAAAAACTGACGCAAGTCCAAAAAAATACTTAAAATGACATGGCTATATGTTATATAAATTCTGAATTTTACTTTGAAGCTCAGTCAAAATTTAATCACGCATATTGAATATCAGAGCACTGCTATGTTTGAATTGAGAAACAGTTTACTAAATCTGCATTTTTTTTTAATCATTTTAATTATTACATAAATTTACATGGTCAATTTTCACACTTTGCTCACAAGTTATACAGAGAAACTTATTAACCGCTAAGGCGAGGGAAAAGTATTTCTACCCGTTCGGTCGATTGATGCTTAAGGATGGGAAGGATATCTTTACCTTCTGCGCCGGCCTCATTTCAACGGCAGAAAATAAGGAATTACATGTTTAATGTTTTTATATGAATATTTTGTACCAATCTCTTTGTTAGTATCTTAACTTATGTACATAATTATCAAATCCTGTCACCAACGGTCCGCAGGCGTAAAAAACACCTGTCCCAAATGTGTTAGAATATTTCGCTTAAATAGGTTAAAATTATGCAGTTATGATTTTTGCAAATTCTTTCAATTTTATAACTTACAAAATTACTTTGTCATAAAATCACTTTATATCTTTTTATAATTTTGAACACTTACGAAGCAAACAGTTTGTTACCCAAGACTTTTAAAGTATTAAAAAAAAATTTTTAACAAATATTTAATTTTTTGTCATGTAGATAATTTTTAGCATTAATTGATCTTGAGGAAAGGGCTGTTTTCTTCAAATCGTTGTAAAAGTTATAGTAAGATATACAAAGTCATATTAAAAAATAAACTAAGTTTAAAAGAGCTTTTAATAAACAGATAATGGAGGTTGATAGATCTGAAATAGATTGCTTCATTCGGCCATGTCGTATTTTACTGCACGTAATAAATAATTTCATTTTATATTGTTTTATAAATAAGTATTCTTAAATGTGCCTTGGCACGGGAAAGCTAGTGAGGGGACATTATTGTAAATCGTTATTATGTGTATGATGAAATATATAAATACAAAACAAAGTCATTTTGTAAGTTTTGAAATGGAAAATCACATTAATGCTTCAAATTTAACACGTAGACTGCCAACTATGAGATAACTTGTATATTGCGTTCTTTGCTAGGACGCCGACTATGAATTATCTCGTACTGTGTTTACTTGCCATATTCCTGCAGCTACGATAAAATACCTAGTATATCAGTGCCAATATGGATAGCTGGCTTCTGGGATGAGAACAAAAAATCAATGCCTACATGAATACTAAATTTATGAATAAATGAACAGAAAATATAATTATAGTTTTAAAAAATATAATATGATTAAATGAAATTGGCTTTTTAGACTGGAATGCTGAAAATCGCCGTGGCAGTCAACGTGTCAAGTTAGATTTTTTTATTTTCTTTTTAACGCTGTAAATTTGATACCCCATTGTATGTAAAATGCTGCTTTTTACAAATCCTATCCGTACTCGTAAATCCTAATTATGCTCAATCTAATAGTTTTCAAAATTTTGATTGAATTAATGATTCTTATTTACTCAAAATACACAGATTTTGTTTCTAATTTTCAACAGGGGAACACGGGCTACTTTTTCATCATTTTTAGTGTACATAATTGTCCAACCGCATTTAGAAATCAACATTTGACTTTATATATTTTAAATATGTGCATATATATATATATATATATATATATATATATATATATATATATATATATATATATATATATATATATATATATATATATATATATATATGCACATATTTATAATCATTACCAATTTTATCAACATATTATTTAATCTTCTTGATCCTGTAAGTGTAAGGTGAGTAGTTTAATTGCATATGATTGTCATTTGGTGTCCAATATCACAAACAAACAGAAAATATAAGCAGTTTGCATGCTGGTGTAGCGATTGTCCTGGTGAAGAGATGAGTACATCTCGAATCCGGTAGACTTAAATCTCGGCGAGTGGTTATATATTATACTTACATATTTGTTAAAAAAAAAAAGTAAAAATGACTTACCGCAAAGTAAATGCTTGTTATCTTGATAGTTCATTGCACAAAGGCGAGGTGATAAGTCCTGCGCTTCAGATAGCCCAAGATAATGTTGAATCTATATTAGAGTGAAAAATTACGATTATTTTCATTTTGACCATCCTGAAAATCAAATCCGAGACATTTCCTTTACTGTGGAGATGGATTCAACTTTTTGACCTCAAATATTGGACACCGAATGTCAATACATGTCGCTCACTCTTTTCAACAACGTCATATATCAAAAATTGTAAATTTTCTCTTGTTCATGTTTTCGGAATGCCCAGAAAATGTACTATATCCCAGCAAAAGCGGCATATTTTTAACTTAATATTTACCCTCTACAGGGCAAAAATTGTTTTTTTTTGCATTTTGAAGAAAAGGTATTGTTTTATTCTTTTTTAAATAAACTAAATATTTTTCAAATGGAGAAAAAACATTCAGGTTTTACCTAAAACGATCAGTTGCACAGTAAAAAAATCAATTAGTGGCTTGATATTTATTTTTAATACATTTTATTATATTTTTAAACATTAAAAACGTTCTTGATTTATGACGTTGTTGAAAGGAGTGAGTGATATATGATTTTTTATTTCCTAACAATGGTAAGGTTTTGTCGGAACATTACCCCAGCTAATAATTCTGTTCAGTGACTAAAGTATACGTTTACCATATTTTTTAAATGTTGACCTCTCATTCCAACAAGATACTGTATTTTTGTATTTATTATAAATAAATTTAGTGTCTTGTCTTCGGTTAATTTTGAGTTCACAAAGTACAAAGTTAAACTAAGTGAATAACACAAAAAATAGAGATAGTATTTTCTTTCTTTAGCTTAATCTTAAGTGAGGAAATTCAACAATACTTTTTTTCTCTTAGAAATTATATTTTCTAGAAATTACTTTATTTTTAGAAATTATTCCTGTATTTATTTTAGAAAAGCCTTTTCTTACAATCAGATGCTCAAGTTTTTACCATCCATGAGAATAAATAAAAATTTGGGTGCTACTGAATTACCTCATTTATATCCGTATTTATTCTGTTAAAATTTGACCTTGGAATGAAAAGTGCTTGTAATAAACACTGCCTGTCCTTACCCTCCTATATTCGACTCTCGTACGGTTAAAATTTGGATCCATCCGTTTTTCGGCCTGTAATTTACTCGATAATATAAACGCCCGCCAATGTGCTTATTTATTTTTTGTACATGAAGTTTAATAATTATATCTACTAAATAAGATGAAAATATTTACTAGATAATATGATAATATTTACTAGATCAGTGGCTCTTAACCTGGGTTCGTTCGAACTCCAGGGGTTCGGTGAGTCAGTTTCCCGGGTTCAGCGGAGGTCAGAACACACACCCGACTTATTCTACGATATTATGAAAAATGTTACAATATATTAATTTAGCCATAGATGTAGTATATTATTTGAAAATAATATATGAATCTAGAAATTAAAATAATACAAGATCTCAAACGCTAAAACTATGCACGTACTTCGCATTGTACTTTTTTTTTTAATGCGATGGGACTTTGAAAAGTAAAAAAAAAATATACTAGATCTATTGTCATAATGTGTCGTCATTGCGAAAAGTGCATTATTTTGTTTTTGTTTTTATGTGAAAATCATATTATAATGGTTTTTTTCTTTGTTTTTAATTGTTTTGTTAATTTTGTGCACCTATGTATAAATATATACATACGTTTTGAATTTGAAATAATTATATCTTATTTTTCCAATTAAGGATTCGGCGCATGTAAAACTGGTAGGGTGTGGTACCTCCAACACAGATCAGAACTACTGTACTAGATAATATGATAGATGAGCTGAGCTGGTATGATAGATGAGATATTTGAGCTGTATGAGGGTAGAATACAGGGAGTGGGATTGACCTAATCTTTGTCTTTATGGACTTTGTATTCCACGGTAAAATTTCACAGGCAAATTTAGAGGCATTTTTCCTTTTTGTGCCAGGCAAACCGCCATGGCGGAATTAGTGAATAACATTAATGACTTGTTGTGTAGCCATTTTGTTTTTCTTTTGCATGTCATTGCAGGACGCCAACCCTGCATGCCTTCTCTAGCTGACATTATGCAGATTATCGGAAGAACGTGCGGACGGCCAGCACTGCTTGGACCCAAAGCGCCCGCAGAAGACGCAAGAATCCAAAACGTCTACTACCGTAATATCTGAACCTTGTCGTACCAACCCGTTCAGCTGTACCAGTTTTTACCGTTAATCTTTTTCATTTTGCTTACTTGTTTAATAAACTATTTGGAAACAAAAATACAGAAGGCTTTTTCCAAAGCATTTGACACAGTTTACATTTTTTAACCTTTCCGGGAGTATGGATGTAAATGAACGTCGTTGGGAATTTTCCTCAAAGGAGTATCGACGTTAATGAAGGTCGAAGTTTTTCTGTCAGTTAGTATGTTGTAACTTGTAAAGCAATGACAAGTTATTCTCAAGACTATTATGTTATAATACTATACTATTATGTTATACTTAGGCAGTCTGCCGCCCGACCCTCAGTAAACTAATCACAAGTGACTGCAAACCCAATTCCAATATGTATTATGTTTTTTGGTGCCTCTCGCGCTCTACTAAAAGTAAGCAAATAAAACGACTATAAGTGTCTCCCGCTCTCTATCAATAGTATATGAAAGATGCTTTTAAGCGTTTCCCGCAAACAATGTGTTAAGCCATCTGACCATAGGTGAGAATTTTTTGAAATTTATTTAGGCCTTTAGTTTAGTAGAATGGAATGCAACTGTGATTTATATTGCTTACAATTAATTTTCGCAGAAATTTTCCTTTTATATTCATATAACTCTTGTCAAAACAGCATATTTTTATATACAATATATATTATCTTTTTTTTTCTCTATTAATAAAGTGGCACCTTTTAAAACTGCCAGAAGTATCACAATGTAGAGATGTGTTTATTAGAACTTACGGGGAAAATCAGTATCAAAAAAAGTATACAAATCATTATATGTAGTAGAAGAGCACTTGGTTATTGCCGGTTCGATAATCATTAAAACTTAAAAATAAAATCCGCACCACTTTTAATGAGCTTAAAAATAAACTAAATTTATTGTAATGATTAAATGTGAAATATTTTAGTAGGGACTTTATTCCAAATCTCAAAAATAGAATATGATTAAAACTATTATTTTTAATTCTTTATTAAATATATTGTATTGTATGTATGTATGTATTTTTTTTTAATATGTGTGTATGAGACTAGCACATTAGAAGTGAAACTTTTTTAGGTTCTAGAAATAGTTGATTCTATGCATTGCTCTCTTTGCATTTGTTGAAAATTTTAAAATGATTACGTGAAATTTAATTGAATAAAACCTATGTTAATTAAATAAAATATTTCTTCTACTCATCATTCTCCCTCAATTCATAGTCTATGAATTGGCATGCCCGTAGACTGTCTATGACGGAGAGAGTAGAAATGATCCTCTCACTCTTTCCTTTCAACTGCTGGTTGAATTCGGAGAAGGGGAAAGGTTTCACTTTCTCATCTGATCCAGGCTAATTAGCCCTGCAGCACCTTAAAAGTTTCACTTTAAAAGTCGTCATAAATGAATTTTACTTTGGCAAAGTTATAAGATAGCCAATGGCTCCTAGATTTATATATACAAACTGTGCCATTAGATTGTGCGAGTGACATTAGCTGTTATATTAGTAAACCTATTTTCAAATATTTTTATTCTGTAATAGTATATCACTGTTTAACTTATCCCCACATATGAAATCTGTAAAAAATGAAGCCTTTTTTATTTATTATTTTAAACACATACTTTGTTGGTAACCATAGATTTTTTATTATAATAATGGATATATAAATAAGTCACGAAACTTCTAGATTATAAATTGTAATCTTAAGTTTGAAATAAGAAAATGTGAAATATAATGCATGAACTGGAATTTTTGTGTCTTTCTGGTTCTCACGCTCGAGCGTTTATGAGTGCCGTCGTCACCCCTCGCTATTATTGCCTTAGGTGCTTACAGATGGATGTGAGCACTTAATTTGACTAATTTTCACGAGGTCTTGGGTTCGATTCTCAAAGGGGGGGTGAAATAAATGTGATTTTTTCACTTCATATCTCGGTCATGACAAAAGTGCCAAGTAGTTCAGATTTTCAGAAAGAAAACGTGGCATCGGTAGATGGCAACTGTCATGGTTTTGAAATGTTTGCATCTGAACTGGATTGAAGGATTCTAGATTTCCAAGAATTGTTCCGGGAAGCCCTTTGTTAATGGGGAGCCCTTTGCCATAATGATTGCCAATATCAGAGAGATCGGATGGCGTACTTGAAGGAGAGGAGGTACTTGTTTGACTAGATTTCATTGGTTAAATTCTCGTCATGAAAAATAAAATCATTTGGCAGGAAAATCAGAGACATAACGGGGCTTCATTATTTTTAGGTTGCATGACGCCTTATGTCCACCTTCCAATATATCGCTCACTCCTTTCAACAACGTCACATATCAAAAAACTTGATTTTTCAGGAGTTCATTTTAAAGTTTAAAAATATAATGAAACATATTCAAAATAAATACCAAGCCACTTATTGAAATTTTTACTGTGCAACAGATAGTTTTAGGTAAAACCTTAATGTTTTTTCTCCATTTGTAAAATATTTAGTATATTAAAAAAATTCATTTAACAATACCTTTTCTTCAAAATACAAAAACAACACTTTCTGCCCTGTAGCGGGTAAATATTTAGTTAAAAATTTGCCGCTTTTGCTGGGATATAGTACATTTTCTGGGCATTCGGAAAACATGCACAACTGGAAATTGACAATTTTTGATTAATGACGTTGTTGAAAGGAGTGAGCGATATGTTAATTACTGTGTGTGCTTTGTTTTGCTTAACCCTTCCCTTACGGTGCTAAAAACTTCCGCGTGCACCGGTGATATGTATTTTGTACACCATATGAAAATGTGGTTTAAAAACGGGAAAAATGTGAATATTCCTAAACGTTGCTTTTATCACATTTTAAAAGTCAAGTTGTAGTAAATACATATCACCGGGAGGGGAAGGTTAAAGGCATATAAATTTTATTTTGATAATGTAATAATTTATTGAAATGAGTTTCAATTTAATTAGCTCCATGCTCCATGCGACAATGATGAGACATTCTCTTGTTCTATTCTATTTTATATGTATTTAAAATATAAATTAATAAAATCTATATATGATTTGTTACTATTAGCTTTAAAAATAATATCCTTTCAGCACTAAAACACTTGGAACTATGGTAATTTAATGACAGTCAAGACCCTTGGTAGTATTTATTTTTTGAAAATAGTGGTATATAAGTTATCTAAAAATATTATTGTAAATGACTAATGTTTAAAATTTGTACATAAAATTATATTAATGTACTTGCAACTTTATTATATGTACTTAAATACAATTAATTTTTGTCGAAACAAATAATTTAGGTGTAAAAGATGAATTAGCTATGATTTTATTAATTGATTATGAGTCACTTTGTGGTAATATGTATTTATTTTTTATTTTAATTCCACTTAGTAATACATACCACTATTTCTTAAAATCTAATGTGACACGTGTTTCGATCCATTCCGCATCATTTTCAAACACCGTTTGTGTTTGAAACTAACGATACCGTGTTTGAAAATTATGCAGAATGCATAAAACATGCAATATATTTTAAGGTATAGTGGTATTTACAAAGTAAATTTAATTAACTATCACTAAATATGAATTTCTTATTGTAAAATTTATCTTTTATCAAATTATGACCATTAATGATTGTGAAATTTCAAGCACAAAGCTTTAATTATGTTTGTTATTAATATTAAATAAAAAATCCTTATATTTTGCTCAATAATTGTATGTAATATTATTTTGCTAACCAGTTTTAATTTAGCGCTAGTCAACTAAACTACCAGGCAACCAAAAAGATTGGTGAGGTTTTTTGTTCAAGTTCATGATGAAAAATTGTCATATCTTAATGTGACTTGCTCAGTCTATGTTTTTGTGTAAATCATGTAGCATTTCGTAAAGGCGATTCTGCAATTAAGGAACTGAAGAACTTTCATTAATAATTTCCTAAATGAAAATATTAATTGTAAGAAAATATTAAACTCATAGTATGATTTTTTTATTTGTATCCTGGGCAGTCATGGACACAGTTAGTTGTTCATCATCAGCTTTTATAAATAAAAAAAAAATGTTTCGATTTAATAAAATGAACAATTGTAACATAGAAAATTGTTACATATTTTCTAAAATTCTTGAGAACTTCTAAGATGTCCTTTTTTACATTTTATTATATTTTTTTTAATAAAATATATTTTGTTAAAAGTGAGTTAGAAATATACATAAAAACGAAAGTTTTTTTTTCCTTTTCTCTCTATTTCTAGTTTAATCACTGAAGATTGTTATCAAGTGAACGCAGTCTCTATAAACATTCAATATACTGTCGCCAGTCAAATAGCCATAAGTGACAAATGGAAATTTATTTGAATAGCTATATCTTTATCAGGTAGTGATGTGCATCAACTCTTTGAGGCTCAGAATTTGAGACAGTAAAAAATGACCAAAATTGCACATAATTTTGATTTTTTTTAAACTCTACTAAGATTTATTACTGGCAAATCGAAGACGGTCGGCTTCGCAAAGTAAGCGACGCTTATCGGTGAACGCAGTAAGATAAGTGGAAGATAATATAAACCATTTGCTTCATTTAAGTCGTTGAATTTAATTTTTTTAAAGAAAAACATCCTGCCACACATATATATATATATATATATTTTTTTTAAACCCTTATCCGCACCCCAATGGTGCATAGGGCACTGCTTCATATAAACACAGTGTTATCTTGATCGTTTACACATGAAGGAAAGGTGATCAGCCCTCCGCTTCAGGTACCGGTCCAGGGTAATATTGAATAAATATTACAGTGAAAAAATCACTTATATTTATTTAACCCCCCCTGGGAATCGAACCCGGGACCTCCAGAACGGTAGCCGAGCGTGCTGACCATTACACTACAGAGGCGGACAAACATATTTAGCTATCCAAAAGGTGGGACCTTTTTTATTCCACCGTGCTCCAAAGAGTTAACGCATTATCAAGACTTCATTCCATGTAGTTACCATAAAATAATATACCTATATAACTATGTACTTAACAAAATTGTAGCGCTTTACGTGCCTCATATGAAAAGTTGCACTTGCACTATTTTGGCTAGCTACACTGATATGATCTGTTTTGAAAAAAATATATAATGAAATATAACCACACAAGTTTTTTTGTTGCCTGATTGTTGCCTATTTTTTTTTTTTAAATAAATAAGTTGTTTTGTTTGTAAAATGTAGTTCTAATACTTTTTTATAATTAAACACATAATCCAGTAGAATCGTAAAGAATCCTTATATTCTAACATTTTTTTGCATTATTAACAAGCGGTTTTGGTTCTTGGAAAATGCACGTGATATTTTGATTGATGTTTAATGAAATATGTAGTATATTATAAATAAAAATCATTCCTCGATACAAACTAATGCTGGTCTACAATACATACATAATGTTCTCTATATTTTATGTCAAATTTATTTTTCTCAAATAAATAATAGTTGTGGATGAAAAGTGTTTTATTTGATTTTGCGTAAAATTAGATTTATTGAAACGATAAACTGCTAGGTTCTCAAACTTTTTAAGTCAAGCGCCTCCTGTTAAAATATTTTGTCGAATCAGGAAACGAAATTGCCAGAAGGTCTCCTTATAGAGAGAGGAGAGGAATACCAATAAGAAACAAATATACCGCCCACTTTCCAGCCATCCATTCTGTGGGGACTCTAGTATCCCGTAGAATATCTCTTCAGCGACCAGCGAAGGGTGGTATTGAGAACCTATGATCTAACGCAGGGGTTCCCAATCTTTTTCAGCCCGGGTGCACTTACAAGTTTAGTATTTTGTGACGGCGCCCTACTTTAGTAAGGTATTTGGAATAGATTATGTGACTTTATATGTTTGTACATATATTATAGTCGAAAGAAATAGGTACTTACCTACAATAATAGTAGTGGTAGAAAAATGCTAGCTCTCAAAAAAGAAATTGTTGCTTTATATAGATACCCGAGAATATTTATAGTTTCGGATAATGAAAGAGGATCGACTCACAGCGCCCCGCTTTACTTTCTACGGCGCACCAGGGCGCCGCGGCGCACACTTTGGGAACCCCTGATCTAACGTTCCACCCAGAGCCTAATTTAAAAGGAAAGAAAAATACCTATCTGAAATGTGTTAATTAAAAAATCGCACACTTTATAAAAACATAATAAACTAATAGCAAATTTGCTAGTGATGACGTTTTCGCTTCTTTTTTTTTTGAGGTCAAGGGATCTTGCATCCCTTATGTCACTGCGACCATATAAGGTCTATTGTGACCTTCCTCTGTATCACAGCTCACTCCTAAGACCTACGTGAGTCATGAAACTCACGACCTGTCTTGGTGGTAGGAGCTTCATCTTCTCAGAGTCCAGTAGAGGTCCTCCAAGGATGTGACTACGTTTTACTATGCACATACATCAAAACAATATTTTAAATGAAATAATATTTTTATTATTATGATACAAATAAAACAGCTCTCTAAAATATTAAATCTTAACAATGAAGTGTTTATTTTTAAATAAAAATATTAACTAATTAACATTTTATTGAATGAAAATGAGTATTCAGAAAACTAAGTCAAAATTTTTAATAATCGGTTCAATTTCAGCATTTTTAAAAAATATAATTGTACTTCAGTTTTGTTGTTATCCTATAGTTAATGTCAGTTTCTAGGTTCGAACCCAGTCTTACGCAAATTGATTCCTATTTTTAAACATGTGATGAGGCAATATTCAGAAAGTTACATTAGTGAATTCTGTGAAAATCAATTAATTTTTCTTAAGATAAGCATTGATCTATGAACCTTCATAAGTAGAACATATTAATAAATTAATACAAAAGATAAAATAAAATACTACATTTATGGCACACTTTTGATGCAAAATATCAGCATCGGAATTTCAAAAATGAATAAAGTATGTTGAAACAATACATACAGTCGGGAGGCTAAAAAAAGATAAATTTTTCATAATAAAAGATATATTTCCCTAAAAGTAGGGAAAATTAAATAACATGGCAACACTATAAATTTAATATATTATTAGATTAAAACCAATATTTTTAGCTTTTCCGCTTTATTTTTATTTGACCAGCGACCGGGTTTCGTCTGGTCAAATAAAAATAAAGTGGAAAAGCTAAAAATATTGTTTTTAATCTAATAATATATTAAAATGCAATTCCATCACGAAGTGTCAGTGGATAATATAAAACTATAAATTTATATTTAAACATGTATCCTCACCGCGACTCTTTGATTGTGTACCTAATCACTCACTCATCTTACAATCTTCCTACTGATACTATAAATTTTATTATATTATATTACAATAATGTGACAAATCACAAAAGGAATAACGCACTGAGCAAATCGCTCACTCCTTTCAAGAACGTCATAAATCAAAAATCGTCAATTTTCAGTTGTGCATGTTTTCGGAATGCTCAAAAAATGTACTATATCCCAGCAAAAGCCGCATATTTTTAGCTTAATATTTACCCGCTACAGGGCAGAAAGTGTTGTTTTTGCATTTTGAAAAAAGGTATTGTTTAATTATTTTTTTAAATATACTTAATATTTTTCAAATGGAGAAAAAACCTTCAGGTTTTACCTAAAAAGATCTGTTGCACAGGAAAAAGTTCAATAAGTGGCTTGATATTTATTTTTAATACATTGTATTATATTTTAAAACTTTAAAAGCGTTCTCTTGAAAAATCAAGTTTTTTGATTTATGACGTTCTTGAAAGGAGTGAGCGAAATGTCAAATTTTGTAAGGAAAAGAGCAAGAAATTTTAGTTCCAACATTGCAGTTACTAGTTTTTTTCTAGCTGCTAGTTGATTTTATTACCTTTTAACACATTATGTATCAGAAAGGTATTTCCCCCGTTCTGTCGATTGATGCTTAAGTAAGGGTTATTTTTACCTTCTGCGCCGGCCTCATTTCAAAGCCAGAATAGAAGGAATTATATTTTTATATTTTTACTGAATTTTATGCACTAATCTCTTTGTTAAGGTCTTAACTAATATGTACACAATTATCAAATCCCGTCGCCAGCGGTCCGCAGGTGTAAAAAACACCCGTCCGAAGTGTCTTAACCCTTTGCACTCGAATGGCGAAAATATGTCGACATAGTAAATTCCCCAGTAAATCGCAGTTGGCGACTATATGTCGCCACTATGTACTGTTATGTTGTTTAAATAATAAGAGGCCAGGATATATAATAACGCAGATACAATTTTATCCCTCTAGTTGCTCAAGGTCCTAGCATTAAGTCACTTAAAATTTGTGAAAATTTTAGTAAATCAGTTGGTAGGGGACTTTCGGCAGATTTCGAGTAGGCCGTCTACTCCTTAAACTGAGATCCGTCTGGATGGCATACAACATGTTTTGCGTACAAGATCAAAAAGAGACTGTGTGGTTTGCTCACGGAGGGACAAAAATTGGCAAAGGTATGAGACTTTGAGTTTTGTGACACTTCGCTCACTCCTTTCAAGAACGTCATAAATCAAAAATCGTCAATTTTCAGCTATGCATGTTTTCGGAATGCCCAGAAAATGTACTATATCCCGGCAAAAACGGCATATTTTAAACTTAATATTTACCCGCTACAGGGCAGAAAGTGTTGTTTTTTCATTTTGAAGAAAAGGCATTGTTTAATTATTTTTTTGAAATATATTAAATATTTTTCAAATGGAGAAAAAACCTTCAGGTTTTACCAAAAAAGATCTATTGCACAGTAAAAAGTTCAATAAGTGGCTTGATATTTATTTTTAAAACATTGTATTATATTTTTAAACTTTAAAAACGTTCTCCTGAAAAACCACGTTTTTTGATTTATGACGTTCTTGAAAGGAGTGAGCGACATGTCCTGGGCAGCCTAGGATTCATTTGGGCGATTGTTTTGTTAGATACCATACATTGTCTTTATTTTTCTTAAATAAACCATTTTAAACATTTATCGATTGGTTTTATTGTCAATTTGCATGATACCCATTTTCAGTTTTTTTTAGTATTTTTTTCTAAAATCAACTTTTTTTGTGCAAATTTACAAAAAAGTACACTCGAGTTACTGGTATATCATACAAAAAAAAGTCTCGAGTGCAAAGGGTTAAGTTTCTAATAAAGCTCCTATACAAATATAACTTAGGAAATATATCATGATGGGCCTTTATTGGCTTTCTTTACACTTTTAGCGTTGTCATTTGTTTGAGTTGAACAATCACACCATGGAGTTTTTAGCTTGTCACACTTTAACTTAACACTGAGCACGGTGACGGGAACACTATCAATGGTCAGGTTACGTCTGCTGACTATGTCGTATACCACATCGTGAAGTCCAGTCTCTCTATCCCTCTTTCTCGTAGCTTCTCTTTGGTTGTAACACTTCATTGTGTCTCTCTTTCGGTGAATTTTATCATGTATATGGCTGGAATAGGAGCAAAACATCTATATTAACCGTCCTACACATACGAACTTAGGTGATACACGCGGTTTTTCTTCACCATTCCGCGCTAACCCGTATGACCTACGCACACAAGAAAAGATATCTGTTCCAAAAATATTGAATGCGTACCGGATACACTGTCAAATTTTTGTCAGGTTCCATACCTAACAATATTTTGTAACAACAAACGTTGTAATTTTTTTGTTTGTTTATAAAAAAATATGCCTGAAAATAATCCGAAGGTTAAACATAAATTAAATTTTAAAAAATCTGTACGGATTCTTCAGTTTTTTGGACACGTTGCACGTAGCAATGAGTATAGCCTGGAACGACTGGTTGTGATTGGTAGCCTGGAGGTGAAGAGAGGGAGAGGAAGATCACCCATACGATGGACCAATCAAGATAAGACAGCAGCAGGAATCTCGGTGGTTGGAGTGCTACGTGCAGCGCAGTCAAGGGATAACTGGAGAGAGTCATTGCTTACACAAGGGGACAAGGGTCACAACCCTGAGTAATGAGGACTAAGACAGAGTTTTTTTTTTTAAACACAAGAATATGAGATATTCTCAATTTAAAGGTGACAGAATTAGTGCCTTAAGCGTTAAAGTGCTAAGAATTGATATATCGACTCTGGTGTACTTTCGGCATTCGATATAACATCAATGACGTCAGTGTATTTTGGCGGTTGAGCTGAGAGGTTATGTTGCAGAGTGCAAGTTTCCAATTCATCAATAATATTCACGAATCAAGAAATTTGATTTTTAGTGAAAAATAAAAATAGTTTTTTAAATATTGTTAATTATAAACTTGAAAACCTTTGTAGCTTATTACTTGACTGACTTATCATGACTGTTGTTTTCAATCAATAAAAAAAATCCGAAAAACATACCTGAATGTTGTTGGGTAATATATCCAAAATTAAACAAGATTTATTGGATTGAATTCTACATTTATTTATGTTTATGCTAATACGTGACGCGTTTCATCTTATTAAGACATTATCAAACACTCTTTGTTTGATAATGTCTTAATAAGACAAAACGCATCACATATTAACATATACATAAATAAATATAGAATTCAATCCAATAAACCTTGTTTAATTTTGGATATATTACCCAACAATTCAATATGGAATTCTATCAACTGTCTGCAGTTACAATAAATACCTGAATGTGTTTGTTGTATCCGTGTGTATATTAGTAGGCCTCGTAACATTCAACTTTGCTTCCTTCAACCGGACGTAGAACTCATCATCTTCCAGTCCCCAGCCCCAATACTTGTTGGACATTCCGTCCACCATTTCGTAGTGCTCCCGTTTGACCAGCAGAATCCCGCCTACAAATGTGGGATAGTGATACCTCGGATGCAGCTCCGGGCTCGCTACGTGGAACGGGCCAAACTCCGGATAGTCGTAAACCAAGTCATTATTCATCGGCAACAGATCGACGTCATGCATTGCGATGTAATCAAAATCAGCCTTGCTCTGTATAAAGCCGATATTGATCAGTGACGCCCGGTTGAATCTGTATTGGTCCACTTGATTGATGACAAATATGTGGTGGTCGACGTTCTGCAGTGACAGGAACTTGTCCATGTGCGGAGCGAATTCTAGCAGCTCCTCGAACCTGTCTCGAAACGGAACGATGACGGCGAGTTTGTGCTTCTTCCATTTGTGGTCTCGTAATATCTTTTTGAAGGATTTGACTTCGGAGGTCTTTTCGTCGACGGTGCATATACAACCATCTGAAAAATCTAAACGTCAGATATGAACAAATTAAATTGACTGCGGGATTAGATTAGTATGGAAATGAAATTAAGAGAGGATCCTTGAGGTGATATTTTACAAAAATGGCACCTTACGAATTCTTCTTCTAGCCTTTTTCAGCACCCAATGGTGCATAGGGCATTGCATCATATACAAGCAGTGATATCTTGACTGTTGAATATACTAATGAAAGAGATCAGCTCTGTGCTTCAGGTACCAGTCTAGGGTAATCCAAAATAAATATCATGGTGAAAAATCAATTATATTTATTTTGATTCCCCTGGAAATCAAACCCTGGATCTCTACCACGGCAGCCAAGCGCGCTGACCACTACACTATGAAGGCAGTAATGGGTTATATATTATTTTATTATTTATTATTAAATCCTTGAGTCAATGAAATTAAACTGAAAGTAAATTGTGAAAATAAAAAGTAAAAAATTAAAGTAAAACACCCAACGGTGCATAGGGCACTACATAAAATTGATGCAGCATTGACTTCATAGTCAGCTTTGCGAGACCAAGATGATTGATCCTGTGCTCTAGAATGAAGAATCAGAGAATTAAATTAGAAGAAAAAAATAATACTGGCTACTGTCAAATTATGAATCTACCTGAGTTGGTCGCATAGCGGATATATTGGCGTTATGTAACAGACTGTCAAGGGTTCGAGGAAAAAAAATGTTTTGAAAATTAAATATTATAAAGACTAGTGATTCCCAATTAGTGGTAAGTGTACCCCCAAGGTTGCGTGATTATGCATCAAGTGATGGCGAAAAAATATTATTATCTGTAGCCAAATCAAATATATGCGACACAGTGACAGAAAAATAGAAATGGACCGAGTGTATTACGCAAATATCAACATGCGGACGGCACTTGACTTATAGTGAATACAAAGGAACAGGATACAATAAAGTTTATTCAGTATTTTACAGAGAACCAAAGTAGACAGAAAGTAATCATGAAGCAAATTAATAATTACCTGACGTCAGAGGCAAGACTGCCACTAAACATGTCACCGCAAAAGATGTTGTTATACAGACTATAAAGACTGTGGATAATCTTATTTTGTAACCCATTGCATAGCTCCAAATGAGGATTTATCAACGCAAACTTACGTGCAAGAGTTCATAATACTAACGGTCCGAGCGAAACCGAATTCGACAGTTAAAATTATCCAAACAATAAAGAAATTACGATTTATCTTTATATCGTCAGTTCTTTTTCAGAACTTTTCTTCGTCAGAACTTTTTGGGGTTATTGTTATTTATGTGACATTTCTTTATTTATTGCAATGACATGTGCTGTATTGCTAGTGTAAAAATAATAACCACCTCATTAAAAATTTAAAATGTTTTGTGATTAGGTAAGTACTTTGTTCGAGAATTTCGTAATCGGGAAGAAATATTTGATACTGGCAATACTAAAAACGGCTTCATGTTTGAAAATTATTATCACATTCGTTGACGTTCGTATTTTGTGAAGTTATGAATATTGAAGTTTTTCGAATGTTTATATGGTTTAAGTTACTATTGTGAAAAATATGTGATCGTGACACATGTGATTGTTAATTTTTATTCCTTAAACCTGGTTGGATATTCAGGATGGCTAGCTTAAATCAGAAGGTTTTGTTAATATCCAAACTTCACAAGACATTGCACAGAAATGTTTACCTCCTCGGATTATATTATCCCATGAGCAATGATTTACAATCTCATTTCAAAGAATCGATGTTTGAGAAGCCTAATGGAGCTGCTTTTCACCACCTGTCGTATTATTTAATGTCTATAATCGATCCGAAATTTTCTGCATCTTCCTCATCTTGGGCCATGTTTGAAATTAAAATGGAAGCGAAATACCGCACCGAATTCTTGAAATTCGTCAATAATATTTCTAAAGAACACCCTGGACACCTCTCGCATATAGTGGCATCTTGGATTGTTAACGCCGGAGGTGTAAAAGTGACCAAACTCATGTTTGAACTATCGCAAATTGCTCTCAAAGTACATATCCAAAGAAAGAATGAGAAGAAATATAACCTTAATATAAATGACATAGATCTCAACGATATCACCACTAGACAAAAAGGATTGAGAGAAAATTTGATAAATCGTGTTACTTGGTGGCATACGACTTCAATCAATATGAAAAATATAGCAAATATATACCAAAGAAATTTGCCAAAAACTGAAAGTGTTCGAGAAGGCAAACAAAAACTACTAAAAAATATTACTGATAATATTATTTCTGCAATAGGACCAGAAAACAGCAATATCATTGATGATTTGTCAGATGTTTTCACAAAGTCCATTTTTTTGGAAAATTGGTGCTCTTTTATCAGCTGTCGAACGTCCACCATAGATAAAACATGGCTAGAAACATCTTCAAATATTCTCAATGTTGCGAAGAAGTGTAAAATTAGAAGTGAAGAGCTCGTAGAGATGCACTCGAATCATTTCAGTGATAAATTTTCCTTAAAATACGATAAATCTATGGACAAGTTTGATGTTCCCGCCTTATTTGAAAATGGAATATCCATAACTCAAAGTGCAATACTAAAAAGCAATGTGCAAAATGAAGTTCTGAATTTTCCAAATCTTTTAAAGTCGTATTGTGTTATAATTTCTCACTGCTTGAAAAATTTTACACCGAGTGAATCAACAGCGCATTTGCAAAACGCTTTAGAAGATAAAAAGAATCTTGTAATGTTTATTAAGCAACAATCCAAAGAGCTTATTACGGAGGCATATAAATTTCACAGTCAATTAAAGGTACAGTATTCGTTAACTTTCTCATTAAAAGTGGAATGTTTAGTAAACAAAATATTGGAAAGTAAATTATTTTAAATAAGAATAGGAACATGTACAAACTTTTAAGGACCACTTTTAAAGGCATGATACCAACTTTTCTAAACAACTATATGTGTAATAATGCAATATGCTGTCAACTAACAAAAATGCTTTTATCATAAGCAAATTTTGCAAATGAAAATGATAGATAAAATTCTCCATTATCTTTTTAAATGTTGAGTGTAAAATTTCATACTCGCCGCGATTGAAAATAGTCCATAGCACGCCGAGCTGCAGAATTATTTTTTTTATAACAAATCACCTATCTTTTCTGCTTATGTAACACTACTAACACGCAATACAGGGTCCTAGAAATCAATGATTGGTGTATGGGAGAGAGAAAAACTTTATTTTTATTTAAGTACTTAATTACTTTTCATTTTAATTTAAGAATAAAACATTTGAGATACTATTGCTTTATGCTTTGAAATATCAATTTAATCACTTTTTTATATCTTAAAGATTTTCTTTTGTTTTTTTCAGGAAGCAATGGATGTAGAACAGTTCTCTTTTGCAAGCATCGATTCTCCATCAAGCGTGTATGATGTATTGAATATTCCTTCCCCAAATCTGCAACCTAAATCTGAGGAAGATTCAACAGACTACTGGTGTGAATGCATGGAAAAGTTTAAGTTTGCCGAATTCAAGCATCCATTTAAAACTGATAAAATCCCCTACACGCTACAAGAGGATCATGTCCAACAACTTGCTCATCAACTGAACAAAACTGTCATAGACAATTCTAGAACTGTGCAGAAAGAATCATTATGTAAGACCAACAGAAAACCGGATTATATGAAGAATATCGAGGAACTAAAAAGGAATATGGAAATGATATATGACGTAGGGAATAAAACTTGTTTGAATTCTCACAATGTGTCGATGATGAGTCGATTTGGCACCGAACGCAAACCAGCCCCAATTCCTCCCAAGTATATACGCAATATGCTGACAACTATTAAGA
Source organism: Brachycentrus maculatus (assembly GCF_059751285.1). Taxonomy (NCBI): domain Eukaryota; kingdom Metazoa; phylum Arthropoda; class Insecta; order Trichoptera; family Brachycentridae; genus Brachycentrus; species Brachycentrus maculatus. The sequence continues at coordinate 255,717 of NW_028281069.1, read as the reverse complement.
AAACTGCTCCGAAACAACCGAAGCTCAAAATCAACGATTCCTCGTTCCGTAAAACATGGGGTAACTTGTTCAACGAAAGTTCCGACGGAGCGTCGATCTTGCAAAAAGCACAATCTTCCCCGAATTTATGCTCCGATGAAGCGGGTGAAAATAAGAAAAGAGGGTCTAGAATCGATCGCCCCGTATCAGTCAATTTGCATGAACGAATATCCGGGATAAAAGAAATTGATTATTCCAGTTTTCTCTCCGAATTAGGCTCGACACCCGATCTCTCAAGCTCTTCCCAAAAAGAAAACATTCCGAGTAATGGCCAAATAATTGTAACGGAGACGGTTTCAATCGTAAACAAGTTAGAAATCGAAGTTGAAACAGACGGGAGTGGTTTCAAAAAACCTGTTTACACTCCACCGAATCAAAAAATTCCAAGTCCCAGCCGTAGGAAGTCGATTGACTCTTTGATTGACACTTATAAAAAGTTTAAGCAGTCGCGGGGTATCGGAGTTTCCGAAAAAAAGGAAGCGAATCCCAACTCTAAAGTGATGGGGGACTCTTTTTTAGAACATCTTAATATTGGCAGTAGTACGATACACAAAACCACCGCATGTAAAGATGATTCCCGTTTTTTATCCGCAGTCCCGGATCTTTTGAGTCCGAGCCTAGATTTTCAAAACAGAAATAATGTGGACCAAAAATCTATTCAATTAGTTCAAAAGTCGTAGGAATATTCATTGAATAATGAGGAGCAAGTTAGCTCTGTGGTGAAATACAATAAATTAAAGAAATTAATATGTTTAGATAATATCTGTCATTAAAATATTTAAAAATGTACACATACACACTTGGTTTCGACGCATGCCTTTCCAGATTTGAAAACTCAATTGGTCAATATAATTTCTTTTTTTTTCATCAATGTCAACTACTTTGCATTTATTAAATAAATCAATCATAATATTAACACTAAGAGAAATCGTTAAGTGGAGAAGACAATGGTATGTGCATGTGCATGGAACCATCCAGACTCCCCCACATCGCACCGCACCCCAAGGTAGATGACTCGCGGGCAGGCCACCAAAGAGATGGATGGACAGCTGGGAATCAATATCGCAATAAAACAGGCCGAAAGGCCTACACCAAGCAGAAGAATAACAATAATAATATAAAACACAATGAAATGAATTATAAAATAATTGCCCATTATTAAAAGATTTAAGAAAAATATGAATTTGTATTCTGATGTGAATGACAATGATTTTATAATGCCTCTTAAAAGGAGTGTATGTTGATTATAGGCACAATTCATTTTGAATCTAGGAGGTGATTATAATTTCACAAGAAATAATCACCGGCAAATGCCGGTGATTATTTTGACAGTATTTATTTCAAATAATTTGGTGCAAAAGCATTTGCTTACGCGTGCTTAATTCAGTGCGTAAGCAAATGCTTTTGCACCAAATTATTTTCGAGGTCAATGAATTTTTTTAATGGCGTAACCAGCAAAGTCTCTATTTTTAGAGGCTTTTCTGCAAGAAAGATAGGGAAGGTAAATGTGAAAAATACATCGCAAACACCCAGACCGATTGAAAATAAATCTGTATTGAATTTATTTTGCCATTGATGGGAATCATACCCACAATGCCAATTTTGCAGTCGAGCGTCTACTCAGCTAGACCACGGCGTCTGTCTTGAGAGTGCTTTACTTTTTTCTTATTTACGGATCTCTTATATTGTATTATTGTTAATATTTTGGAATGAAGTTGTAAAAGATTCTAAAGTTATAAAATGTGTTTTTAAAAGTTATGGAATCAACAAATTTTCTCTGAGTTTATGTTACTAATTATGGATAATAAATAATAGTAAAAAACACTTACATTTTAATTTGTTAGATGCCGAAAGATGATGGTAAAAATGCTTGTATTTTTAATGTTAAGACTGAATGTATATAAAGTATGAATTAAAGATTATTTAAGTATATTTAACTGTGTTGCAATATATATTTACTAAAAATGTGACTATGAAATGCTTTCTTTATAAATATGCCTAACATTTTTGGCTTTAAAAACCATGGTATTAAATTAAACAAAACAAATTTATAACATCAGAATAAATGGTGTTAAAACATTCTTAGTACCGTAGAACAGGGCTACTTGAATTTTGATGTGTTACTTGAGCCCAGTACAAAAAAAAATTAATCTGTATTTGGTCTACAATAATGAACGTATCGACATGATTCATTGTTTCCCTGACAGGTGACATTTATTGTCACGATACGTTCATTATTGTAGACCAAATACAGATTTAAATCTCTTTTTTGTACTGGGCTCAAGTAATACATCAAAGTTCAAGTAGCCCCGTTCTACGGTACATATAAAGTTATTATTGTTTTTTTTTTTTCTTTAATTCCCAAATTATTTTTAAATGTATGTGTGCAAACTCTACCTTTTACATGTAGTCTGATATTTATGTATTATTGTATATATGTACACACATAATAAATTTGGTGGACCATATGTAAGATGATTTTTTATTTAAAGTACATCCTAGATCAGTGGTTCTTAACCTGGGTTCGGTGAGTCGGTTTCCCGGGCTCGGCGGAGGTCAAAACACACACCTGACTTATTGTACAACATAATGAAAAATGATACGATGGATGATATAATTCATTTTTCCAATAGATGTTGAATATTATTTGAAAGAAAATATCAATCTATCAATAAAAATGATACAAGAGCTAAAACGCTAAAACAATGCACATACTCTGCATCATACATTTTTTAACTGGGATAGGACAAACGAATATACTATATCTATTGCCATATCGTGTCGCCATTGCGAAATGTAATTTACAAAATCGGGGAATCATTTATCCCGGGGGCAGGTGCTGAATTGTGTTTTTTGTAAATCTGATTGTTTTTTATGACCTCTGGCAATCGATCCCAGGTATATGTCACGATAACCTCTACAGCACGGTAGCAAAACTTGCTAACCACCAGCGGCGTGCTCAGGGAATTAATTGGGGTAGGTATTACTACCTATCTTAGTTAGGTACTACTTGGTAAGGTAGGGTAGGTACTGGTTGCATTTTTATATGTCGCACGGGTAAGTTAAGATAGACACTGCTTTTCTGCCTATATGGATTGCACGCCCCTGCTAACCACATCTGCTTGGAGGCAGGCAAGTACTATAAATAATAACAAAAAAATTAAGTTCTTACCTGTGTGATTTAAAAATAGAGAAGCAGCAAATTTGACATCACTTTTAATATTGAAGTTTCGTTGAGTAGATTTTTTTATAGTATTTTTACATATTCACGATTTTTATAATGTCAGAAAGTGACGATTCTAGTAATGCGAAAGTTAAGGAAATTGAGGATGTAATAAAATGGTTAGATCAACTAAAAATTGCGAGGCCGATAAAGAGAATTCACAGAGATTTTTCTGATGGAAGTATGTTTGTTTACTGACTAACTTATTGTCACGCCGCTTTCTGCAGGAGTAGGCAGAGTGAATAGAACACTACACCATTCTGTCTTTGCCTCTTCCATATTTATACATCATCTCATATATATCCGCAAATTATTCAACCTGACTTCACGAGTATTTAAAATACTCGATCATGCCAAATTATCCTTGGTCTTTCTCTGCCCTATTTCAAACTATATTCACCTCACAGATTTATTTTACTGTTCTTTCCTCATTCATTATTTCCTCACTCATCGTTACGTCTAAGACACCTTTCTTAATTTTATTGAGAATGCTTATCTCAGCTGTGCATTCTTTCCTTATATCACCATTCGAACATCTATCATACATCAATCGTCTGAACGAATGCGGGAAAATAGTGTATGATGTTTGAATAGTGATATAAGCAATGAATTGCATTTTGACTATGTTTAGTCTACGTATATCCTTCTTTTGCCAACTCCATGCTTTATTTCCCATATATTAGGGTTGGAACCAAGACTCACTCCGCTGATTACTGCCAGTTTAGCTTTCACTGATAGGTTTTTTTTAATGCGCATATTGTTTTGAACACTTATATATTGGTATTAATCAAATACTGTATACAAAGCACAAATCCTCTTTTTTCAAGGTGGAAATACCCTATTATTTTATCTATGTAAAGCTTACAATTTAACCTTTCCGAATGTATGGACGTAAATGAACGTCGGTGCCAATTTTCCTTAAAGGAGTATCAACGTTAATGAACGTCGAAGTCCATCTGTCCAGTTAGTATGATGTAACTTGTATAGTACATCTGTTAATATTTGTGTGTAATTTTGTTATAATTGAAAAATATTTCGAAGAAGTGTTTTTTTTTAAAATATTTTAAGATAATTTCTATCTTCATAATACATCGATTAAATGAAAAAAAAAGTTTTTCATGAAAAAAGAACCCACTCCCCAGAGAAAGTCGGACATCAATTTTTGCACTCCCGGAAAGCTTAAAAAAATATTGAATATTATATTTTCATTTTGAAAAATTATTTATTTATTAAATTTTAGAGTTGCTGGCTGAAATCATAAAGCAATTTTACCCTAAATTAGTGGACTTACACAACTACAGTGCTAGATTTTCTTTTGTAACAAAAATGGAGAATTGGCAGTTTTTGAACAAGCATGTTCTCAGGAAACTCCGTATTCATTTGGACGAGAAAGCAATGTCCGATATTTGTAATTCGATTCCCGGAGTAATAGAAAAAGTTCTGATTAATTTAATGGAGAAGGTTAAGAAAGATGAAGAAAGGAGAAGGAGAGAGGCGGAAGGAGACAAGGAGTCTAGTGATGGAAGTTGGTACGATGTGGGGGCCATTGATGAAGATAGTAAGTACATTTTAAATACAAGAATCTGGCGGGCTTTCAAATTTAAATTTGCTTTAACTCATGCTGTTTTGAAAACTTAATGTCCAAACAAGATAATTCCCAAAGGAGTATAGAACAAGATGTTCCATTCAAACACATTTTTTTGTGAAATCTTTAATACCTCTACTCATAGTATCTCCTTAATATTTGTCTAATGGATCAGTCCAAATTAAAATGCACATTAAAACTTAAAATGTTAAATATTATCATTTTATAAATTAGCACATTATATTGTCTGTCACTCAATCACTGCATCTGAACAAATTATTCATATCCACTCGACCACAAAGGACCCATGTCTTATATTTAGGAATAAAAAAAAATTGTGAATAGGGTATGGAAACTATTTTCAAAATTTATTTAAGATTCACTCAAAATAAGTTCCAACTGCTCTAATGTGCAAAGGCAAATAGCCGTAAGTTAAAAACAGTAGTAAACTTAAAATGATGCTTTTTGCCAACACATGTATCAAATTAATACAATTTTGCGGCTATTTGAATAATGAATATTTAGGTAAAGGAAAGAGATAGAGCAAAATCTGTGATTGTATATGATAGAGGCTAGTTATAAGAATGCTTTGATGACGCTGTGTTACGACAAACAGCCGCAACTTGAGTTACGGCTAGTTGCCTTTACACATTAGTGCTCTTATATTAGTATAGCACATTAAGCACCAAATTTATTGTTTTTAATTCTTGTCATTCTTACATTATAGCTGATATTATGATTATACCGGTTCGGAGACGATGTGGCGGTGATAACATAGAAGTATTCAAGAAAAAAGTTATTTCATACGACAGTTATGAAACGGTACAAAATGATTTATCAGAAAAAAATGAAGCTATTGAAATACTGAAACAAAAGGTAACTGCAATAAATTATCTTATTCTCGACCCTTTCCTCATCCAAATGGTGCATAGGGTTTGCTGTTAACTTGGTTATGATTAGATGAAGACAGAATGATCAGTTCTACGATCCAAATTCATGGATACAGCGGTGGAATAAATGGGATGAAACACAGATGACGTGAATGAAAAAAAAGAGATAAGTGAACACAGTAATCAATGGCTAGGGGTTGGGGTTGCATTCTCCACTAGCTTAAGTTATAAATTGCTTATTAATGCTATGCCGGGAGTATGTCTGATTGGGATTCTTTAGCTTATTTGGTTTATTTAGTAAACATCGGTAGAACTGGCTCAGATCATCTGACTTGTCGCTAGTGGCTATTCCAGGTTTTTGGAAGATCATGAATCCTCAAGTTTTACTAATCTCATTGCAGTTCTTGTGAGTTATCAATCCAATCTATTTTCAGGAAATTTCGAGGAGATTGTCATATGACATTGAATAGTGTCACCAGCATCTTGGTAGTTTTGCACATGACACCAATGTGGTATCACCGCCATTTGACTGATAGTTTTCGCGGGACACCAATGTGGTGTCACCAGATGGCATAGTGTTAACATATTTTTATAAGTCGAAATACCTGCAATAATAATTGCACCGCAAAAATATTATCTGTAAAAACATCTTGGCCATGCTCCAGCCCCATAAAACCGAGAAAAATGCGTAATAATATGGCGGCTCCACTTTCCCCCTTTCAGACCGTTGACGACATTTTTCATTTATATTTTTTTATCTATCATTATCATTTTCATATCATAATCCATATCTGTATAAGCGCCCTTGTGGTAGTATTTTACGAAAATGGTGCTTTATAAATTACACAAAATTATTTTTACTTTCCTTTATATGTATGCCATGAAAAATTCAAGTCAATCCATCTTTTTAGGTCAGTCATTTAGAAAACATGTTAAAAACGAAGGAGTTCCATCTTGAGGAGCTTCAAAAAAGTGTATCGAGGAAATCGCTACGGTCCAAGAAGAATGAAATATCCTTGATTGACACAAAACCTGAATCCCTCTCTTCCATCCTGGCAATAAACAATCAGATATCCATTCTAGATGAAGAAATTTGTCGAGAAAATAAAACAACGGAAAGGAATGATAATCTTGAATTGACTAATGAAGCCATGAATGATTTGATAACTTTCATAGATTCGTGATTTTTTAGATACACTTTATATGTTTTTGTAATAAACTTTAATTTTTATAACCATAATATAATCTGGATTAATTTCTGTGTTTTTTTTTTATTAGCACATCGCTCATTACTGCTTGTAGATCTATTGTTTTCCAATTTAGTGTGAACTCAAATGTTCATTTTCTAATATATTTCAAAGTCTAATGAAGCAATTTGTCATAACCCTAGAGGCGCCCTGGAGGTAGTATTTTACGAAAATGGTGCTTTATAAGTTATCCAAATTTATTATTTTTATTTTTATTATTAAACACTTAACGTTTGATTTTTGCCAAAAAAATTCATTACTGGAGGAAATCGTCGCAACAACTGGAAACAAGTCTGCCTGAATACCATTCGGTCAATTAAAACAAACATTAATATATTTGCCTCGGGCAAATCACTATTGACACAAGTCAGAATATGGTTTGCCCGGGCAGCGCTCAGGCTCGTCAATGCAGTACAAACTCCTTGCCCGAGTCACGCTTGGGCTAGACTGGGATATTTTCTATTAAAAAATATATTATTCCAAAATATGTTTATATTTGAGGTGGGCTAAGATCCGCATCATATCAGCGTCGGTGGATCTGTATCATTAATTGATCTTTATTCGAAAACCGGATCAATTGAATGATGAATCTTTTACGGAACAAAAAGAGTATTTATCAGAAATCTTATCCATAACAGCAGACAAAAACAAAAAAGTGTTCTAGGAAATCTCACTACTAACCAATTTTTTTATTAATATCATTTATAATTATAAACTCTTTTCACTTATACAATATGCAATGAAAAAAATTGTATCATCTGAAAAAATATATATACTTATGTTCATATATTGGAAGACTAAAATAATAATCAAAGGAAAAACTATAAAAATTTATTATTTATTTTGACATTAACATTTAAAAACTAAAAAAAAACACTTCACAATTGACATTATCTACAACCATTTTTCATATTTCATGTTTGAATTATAACAATAAATAATGACTTGTAAAACATGAATTGAAAGTAAACCGTGACCAAAAATACACTAGACCTCATCCAGGTACTGATATCAATGATGTGTCAGCCCTTGTGTCCACATCTCTACAATGTTAGAGCTAGGAAGTACTTTTTATCATCTCTTTCTTTATGGGGCCATCCATCTTATTTTTTCGTAGAATTATTTTAGTTTCCCAGTCCTCCTTTCTGTCTTTTGAGGTCTTTAGTACACCCTACAAGATCTTTCAAGCACCCACTAAAGTATGGTATCATCTCTGTTGGGAATCTATGGTTCAAAGCAAAATCCCAGACACAAAGAAAAAACACGTCATTGTAATCAGTACCCCGTATGCAATTAAATTATATTCCTGGTCAACGTATAATAATATATATTATTTTTTGGCTAAAGTATAAAAATATAATATAATGAGTGTAATTTCCCATATTTAAGTTTTGAGTACCTTAAACTTAATGCTTAAATATAAGTCGGTTTTCTTATTTAAACTAGCATAAGCATGTTAAAATTCATTGAGCGGAAAGGCCCTAGGTTACTGTGTAATTATTACAAATTGGATAGATATTTAGATTTTGGAATCAGTTGGCTGAAGTTTGCACAAGTCTTCGGAAAGTTCCCACAGCTTCTTAGCTTTCGCCATGTCGGTAGCTCCGGAGTGAACGTCCTTCTCTGCGCAGTCCATGAAATACTTCCCGGTGACATTTTCCACTTCTTCCGATACGGCAACGTGGACTGTGGTCTGGCACCCTTGTTCCGGGGTCTTGAAGAACCCTTTGATGATAAGCTGGAGAGGCAAGTTGAGAGGGAAGGGAACGTTCCTCCAAATTCCGGAATCCACCATTCCGGGGTGGAGGCAGTTGGCGGTCACGTTTGTCCTTTCCAGGCGTCGAGCAAGCTCCATAGTGAAGCAGATATTGGCGTATTTGGAGACATAGTAGAGATAAGCCGGGAAGGTGTTTGTAGGGTTGGGATTCTCTAAGTTCAGGAAAGCCAAACGGTACAGTTCTGATGCGACTACCACGATCCTCGCTGGGGCACTCTTCTTCAAGAGGTCGATGAGTAAGTGGGTCAGCAAGAACGGCCCGTAATGGTTTGTGGCCATGGTTGTCTCCAAGCCGTCTTCAGTCACGGTCTTCTTGAACGTTTGAGCGTATCCGGCGTTATGGATCAGGACATTCAACTTGGTTTCCTTCTTGTTGATTTCTTCAGCGAATTCGCGGATGGATTTTAGTGAACTGAGATCCAGTTTCATTATAATCACCTGGTCATTCTTGGTCTCAGCGATAATTTCATCTGTAAAATATTTTTTAACAATTATGGAAAACTATTTTAATTAAAAACATTTAATTATTTTTTTTTGACACGAATAATAATGGTCAATATACACGAGTACTTGATTAAAATAAATTTTCCATAAAGAAAATTTTTGTTAAAAAATTTACCAAAAAATGAGACCTTTTATATGACCCAATACAAAGCCCTAACTCAATAATTTAACATTTTGTTATGTATTTCGTTTGACATATGTATTAACAAAATACTTTTTTTCTTGTACACAACTTGAGTATGTTTAGATTTGTAACTTCATGACAAATTGCATTCTGTAGCTTACATTTAGATAGTACGCATGGAAGGGGCTGTAATATGACAGTTGTGTTACATTTGAGTGGTTGGAGAGTTGTCGCCAGTTAAGAATGCCAATATCTCATAGGTGAAAAAATATAAATATATAAGAATTTATTTTTAACATTATTATTAGTACTGTAAATTTTGATTTGAACATTGGCACCATGATAATAATGCAACAGTGGTATAGATATCTGATTTTTAGTTTAATATAAAAGCGCAGATGATATAAGTACAGATTCAGGGCAAAGGAAAATTGAAACAATAAAATTTAATTAACGAGTTTTATTATATTAAAATCCTAATAAAATAAAAAGTATCAAACATATCGCTCACTCCTTTCAAGAACATCAGAAATCAAAAAACTTGATTTTTCAGGAGAACGTTTTTAAGGATTAAAAATATAATACAATGTATTAAAAATAAATATCAAGCAACTTATTGATCTTTTTATTGTGCAACACATCTTTTTAGGTAAAACTTGAATGTTTTTCTCCATTTGAAAAATATTTAGTATGTTTCAAAAAATAATTAAACAATACCTTTTCTTCAAAATGCAAAAACAACACTTTCTGCCGTGAAGCGGGTAAATATTAAGTTAAAAATATGCCGCTTTTGCTGGGATATAGTACATTTTCTGGGCATTCCGAAAACATGCACAACTGAAAATCGATTTTTGATAAATGACATTCTTGAAAGGAGTGAGCGATATGTACACTTCAGTTTTCATTTTTGATATCTCAAAAAAGATCTTAGCTTATTTTATGCTATGCCTTGCATTCTTTCTTATCACTTTATATTACTTTTACTAAATCACCCAAAAAAAAATTAAGTGTTCTTTAATACTATATATATATATATATATATATATATATATATATATATATATATATATATATATATATATATATATATATATATATATATATATAGATAACCTTATTTTTCGAGTGATTTGACAATTTTTGGTTAAAATGATAAACCCTTATCCGCACCCCAGTGGCGCATAGGGCACTTCATATAAACGCAGTGTTATCTTGATCGTTAACACATGAAGGAAAGGTGATTAGCCCTCCGCTTCAGGTACCAGTCCAGTGGTACAAATATTAGAGTGAAAAAATCACTTGGGTATATTTATTTATTTTACCTATATTTATTTAACCCCCCTTGGGAATTGAACCCGGGACCTCCAGAATGGTAGCCGAGCGTGCTGACCATTACACTATGGAGGCGGACAATATTCAGACACATTTTTATTAAATGCTCTTGTAAAAGAAGTCAAGGGCTTGTTAATCAGGTGTTTTCACGAGTGAACGCAAGAAACTTCAGTGAGAAATTAATTTTGTGAGTGAGCGATATGTTAGTGTGGCATTCTTATGTGTACCTCTCGTTTTACTGGCCAGATCCAAGTTCCTGCAGGCCATGATGACCCTGGCTCCCCTCTTGGCGAGGTCGCGCGCCGTCTCGCGGCCGATGCCGCCGTTGGCGCCGGTGATGATCACCGTCTTGCCGTCCATCTTGGCCTCGCTCCTGCAGCGGCCCATGGTCAGGAAGGCGTACAGCCGCAGGGCCGCTAGCACCGTCAGCACGCTGAACACCACCAGAAGGAAAATGGCGATCACGGCCGGGACGATCACGTACAAATAGCTCCAGTCCCACCAGTTCATTCTCTGCAAAATATACAACCAAATAATGTTAACTTAGCACATTTTTGGGGGGGTAAGGATAGGTTAGGGAAGGTTTGGTTAGGTTAGGTTAGGTTAGAATTGTTAGAGAGCAAGAGACTTTAGATAGAGGGTCTGAGTATAATTAGGGTCGGGGTTTATGAACAAAACCACCCGACAACAATGTATTAATAAAATACAAAAGAGAAAAGGTGACGATGACAGTAAAAAGTAAAAGGAAGTTAATAAAGTAAAAAGAAGGGGAAATGGAAGGGAAGTGAGGCGGGGGATGCCCAGAAGGAGCAATGTGGAGCAGTTAAAAGAATAGGTAGAAGTCATGGTATAAAGATTCCAAAATGATTTTACAAAAGCAAGATGCAATATCAAACAATTTTAATAGAACTTCAAATATAATATTTGGGAACCAAATATTTCAATGACCTTCCTACAGATATAAAAATATAGAAGATGTTCAAGTTTAAAAGAAATAGCTTGAATCGTTTATCGAAACAAACACACACACAATATAAATCATACAATGGAAAAAATAGTATTATTCATTTGTATAAACAATACACAATGCCCATTATTGAACATCCATATTGCGTTTTTTTTTCAATACGTATATCCACTGTTGTTGGATTTATTTCGAATTAGTACACATATCTATATTTTTACAAACGAGTTTGAAATAAGATTGGTGAAGGTTACACGAATGTATAAAGTGATCATTTCAACCACCCAAATGCCACGTCCCAAATCATTGATCCGGGATACAGATTGAGAACCAACGCTTTCGTAAATGGTTATAAAATTCATTAGTCATTGGTAAACAAGATGGTCGCAGACGTGATTAGGCTACAAAGCTGTCATTTTTGTTCATTTTTCTTCGTGCAGCAAATACACAATGTCACGTCGTTCAGCATCACGATAGAAGAATAGACAGGTATAATTATTCTCGCAACCTTCGACACAAAGTTACGTTGCATTTATCTACATTTATACCTAACTTCAACAGGAATTTGCGATTTACTGCGTACATTTTTATACCTACCTTGGACACTAAATAACAATGTACATATGGGTGTTTTTTTAGAGGTACATAAATTCTGTCCGCCTCCGTGGTGTAATGGTCAACGTGTTTAGCTACCGTGCTGAAGGTCCCGGGTTCGATTCCCAAGGGGGGGGTGGGGCGAAAATAAATATGAGTGATTTTACACTGTAATATTCATTTAATATTACCCTGGACTGGTTCCTGAAGCGCAAGAGTGATCACCTTGACTACGTGTAAGTAATGATCAAGATAAAACTGCTTTGATTCAATGCAGTGCCCTATGCACCATTGGGTGCGGATAAGGTTATAAAGTAAGTAAGTAATACGAATTCAAATTTCTCGCCATAAATTGGTGGTAGCACCCGCCGTGTGGCTTGTTGCGCCAACTTGTTGAAACCACAGCTCTGTCACATCAGTGTCATTCAACTGAGGTACGAAGAAGTCAGAAATCATAGTATAAGGATAATATTCTGGCCGGCATCATCTTTAAAAAAATATGGGCCAATGATTCCACCTGCCCATAAAGCACACCAAACAGTGACTTTTAATGGATGGAAGGGCGTCTCGACAAAGGCTTCTTGGTTTTCTCCACTACAAATTTGGCAATTCTGATTCATGTTCACGAACCTACGACGCGCATAATGGTCATTCGGTCTAGTGATATGGCATGGGTGAAATTTTATCGATAATGCTTATCTCAACCTTGCTCTTTACTACCTTATTCTTTTCTTATACCACGATTCGAACATCTAGCATACAACGTTTTGCCGCACATTCATAAATATATACATATATCTCATTTTGAAATTGGCAGGAATCGAACCTGCGACGCCAGTTTCGCAATCGAGAGTCTACCCAACTATACCGTGGTTATACCACGGTATAGTTGAATGGCATTGTACCTCAGTTGAATGGCATTGGTGTGACAGAGCTGTGGTTTCAACAAGATGGCGCAACAACTATAGTTGCACCCGTCTTACTTAGTTAACCCCAAAATACTAAACTATCGTAAAAATTACGACGGCAAAATGACGATTTCTGGAAGAAAAAAAAACAATGCTTGCTTCGTTCCTGCACCCTTGCTTCACAGTACCTTTGTACCTAATGTACCTTTTTTTTCATTATTACGTAATTCTTAAACACAAAGAAAATTACTATTACCTATAAAAAAATAAAAGGTTTTGATTATCTTATTCATTCCCATTGTATTTTTATATCGTATTTTTTACGAATGTTTAGTATTCACCTACAACGAAGGGTTGATGGTTCCAAGAATTAACAATAAATATGGGAGAAGAACACTTCAATATATCGTTCCAAACATTTTTAATTTGTTGCCGACGGAGGTAAAATGTCAACAAAAAAATGCAACAAAGGCAAAATAAAGGAATGGGTTAGTTCTATGCAAATTGTAAAAAAGTTTTTATTTCGTTTATTTTTCTTTTTTTTGTGTGTATATTATGTTAAAATCGATAAAAAATTAGTAAATTTATGTAACAAATAACTCCACCGACAAGACACATAAGGTGGCTTGGTGAGTCTCTGCAAAAAATAAAATGTTAATTATGTTTTTGAATTTTTAAATGAATGTTTATTTGTATTTATTTATTTATATATAGTTAACAAATAAATGTTTCAATAATAATTATGATAATAAAAAAAATTAAAAAACAGCATCACTCGTAGGATAGTTTGGCAATCTCGGGTTATTATTGAACTATTTCTTCTCCTATCGTTAAAATTGATCAAGAACCAGTAACCGAACACGTAACTCAGGAGTACAAGAGAAAAACCTGATTTTAGAATTATGAAATATGTTAGGCAAAAGTAACCTTGACTTTCTCTATCAAAATATTACGATCGTCTCTTTTCAAAGAGAAATTTATTGCCAGCACTTGTTGTAAGGCTGTCCGCCTCCGTAGTGCAATGGTCAGCACGCTCGATTACCGTTCTGGAGATCCCGGGTTCGATTCCCAGAGGGGGGTCTAATAAATAAAAGTGATTTTTTCACTTTAATATTCATTCAATATTAGAGTACTGGTACCTGAAGCGGAGGGCTGATCACCTTTCCTTCGTGTGTTAACGATCAAGATAACACTGCGTTTATGTGATGCAGTGCCCTATGCACCATTGGGGTGCGGATAAGGGTTCGAATGAAATGTTGTAAGGGTATTTATTTATTTCTTACTAGTTCTTTTTTTGTGTGTACATTAGGTTAAAATGGATAAAAACAATAAAAAATGCATGTAAAAAGAACTCCACCGACAAGACACACAAGGTGGCTTGGTGGGTCTCTGCAAAAAATATTTTTAATTTGTTTTTATTGTTGTTGAAATAAATGTATACTATTTTTGTAAATAAATAGCACTAATTTTTAATATGTTTAATTTTACAATGCTTGGTGTAGGTATATGTAACATTGGTGCATATGTGACATTGGTGCATGATAATTAACAAAACAGGTTAGTATATTACCAGTAAGTCAAGTCTTTGGGTAGGTACTTTACTTTGGTATGTACCATATATGTATTTAAAGATAATTTAAGTTCATATTGTTGTGTTTGAAAACGAAAACAAATATATTTTACGCATTATTTTTGGCATATTAACATAGATGAAGAAGAATATGGAAGTCTGGGCATTTACGGGGCTTACGAACGTCATAGGCCGGTTTTAATTATCATTTTACACACGTTTAACATTCACCAATTCTACCCATGATTGACAAACACACTACTCAAAATTTTGAAACTTCTATATATATTGTTCAAATTAAACTAAACTTGAGAGTTGAAACATTAAATTGAAACTTCTAGATATATTGTAGAGTATAATCCAGTATAATCTAAAACAATAAAATGAAAATGATATTTTGTAGAGTATAATCCAGGATTTGTCCGCCTCCGTAGTGTAATGGTCAGCACGCTCGGCTACCGTTCTGGAGGTTCCGGGTTCGATTCCCAAGGGGGGTAAAATAAATATTAGTGATTTTTTTCACTGTAATTTTTATTCAAAATTACCCTGGACTGGTACCTGAAGCGGAGGGCTGATCACCTTTCCTTCATGTATAAACGATCAAGATAACACTGCGTTTATATGACAGTGCCCTATGCACCATTTGGATGCGGATAAGGGTTTTATATATATAATCCAGGATTCGGATCTCACATACCAATAAAAAAGTGTTTCTGCTCAATAAAAGCTTATTTCATCTCACCATAAATGTCTCTTGTGATTCAAACACTATGTTTCGAATTTGAACAATATACATGTATAGAAGTTCCAAGAATTTGAGTAGTGTGATTGTCAATCATGGGTAGAATTGGTGAATGCTACAGTGTGTAATGTGATCACTTAAATCAGCCTATGACGGTCGTAAGCCCCGTAAATGCCCAGACTTATGGAAGTCTTATATTCTTCTTCATCTTTGTTGATATGTCAAAAAAAAAGTATAAAATAACTCCTATGATTGGAGATAATCCAGATTTGTGAACAAGTATTTTGACAAACTCAAAATGTTGTAGCTAAATAATAATTTTAGCAATAAAATTTACTTACATTTCCAGAAAACGTGAAATAATAAAATTACTATTTTTGACACACAATCAAATAACAAAATTTAACGAAGATAAAATTAATAATCCGATTTCCACTATAGTTCGACTTCAACTGGCTTCAATTATACATTTGTGAGCTTCAAAAATGAACTACCATCATCAAATTTTACAGCCACGTAAAAAGCGCACACTTATCAAAATATTCGAGTCATTAATACACACTTTGTTAAACAATATTTAATATTGAATCGTACTTTCTACTAAGTTCCAAATCACTCGAGGCAAAATGCTTGACTACTATCTTCCTTAGAATTTTCTTGAGGTTTTACGACTTGGTAAGGGAATGAGTTAAAAGGTACTTGTCATAATTTAGGCTTGATTTTCATGAAGGGTTTAAAGTGTGGTTCTTTTTATGAAGTTCTACTGACAGAGAGTGTTTTCAAGTACTTTTTTTTATCTCTGTGGAGTTTTGTTGATGGAGAATCTGTAATGAAACAGGTTCTTCAGGGTTGTTCGTTGTCCTCAGAATTTGGTATGTGAAAACCCATAATTGCCGGTTTTTACGTAAAAAAAACAATTTTCGTTAAAGTAAAAACAAGTAAAAACATTTATTTTATTTATTTCTTCGTTTAATGTCTTGTTCACATTAAATATACATTGGCGGAGCATAGTTTTAAGGTTGTAAAATATAACATTCACCCGCAAAGCTAGAGGTTTTGAGGATTTGTTCTGCAGGTAGGACAGTAAGTATAGGAATGGTAGATATGAAAAATTCGTCACAAAATCCAATTGCCTTTTGGAAATATAAAACTAACTAACTACTAAACTCACCATCACTCCACTTCCCCACCAGGGTAGGCAGAGAGAATAGAACGCCACACCACTCTGTCTATCCAAACATTTTTTGTCTCTTTCACATTATATATATTTTTAGGGGAAAAGAGTCTGAAGTTACATTTCAATTTTAGTTACTTCTATTGACCATTTATTTATTTATTCATTTTTCAAAACTTATTACATACATAAGTCAAATTTATGATATTTCCGATGAGTAATTTCTATTTCTCATTTTTGGATAAGGGATTAAGGTTAACAAGACTGAAACGCAAATAATAAAGTTAAAAAATGATTATTTTTAAATAACCAAAACTAATACATGGCAAAATACAAAAACAATAAACAGATATAAAAAATAGGCATAAGAAGCATATTTAAAAGAAATAAATGAGAAAAACATAAGGTTAGAAGCATATTTAAAATAAACAAATGAGAATATATAAAAAATGAAAAAATATAACAAATGAGAAAATATAAAAAACGTAAGGTAAAAACAAAATAAGGAAATATGACTAAATACTATATGTATAACTTTCAATAAAGTATTTTTTCAGATCATTTATTTTGGATCCCCGAATGGGTTCTATTTTATATATCGCTCACTCCTTTCAAGAACGTCATAAATCAAAAAACTTGATTTTTCAGGAGAACGTTTTTAAAGTTTAAAAATATAATACAATGTATTAAAAATAAATATCAAGCCACTTATTGAACTTTTTACTGTGCAACAGATCTTTTTATGTAAAACTTAGAGTTTATTTCTCCATTTGAAAAATATTTAGTTTATTTCAAAAAATAATTAAACAATACATTTTCTTCAAATTGTAAAAACAACACTTTCTTCCCTGTGGCGGGTAAATATTAAGTTAAAAATATGCCGCTTTTGCTGGGATATAGTACATTTTCTGGGCATTCCGAAAACATGCACCACTGAAAATTGACGATTTTTGATTTATGACGTTCTTGAAAGGAGTGAGCGATATGTCAGGCAGCTTATTTGATTGCTTTACCTACCTACACCTTTACCGATATCGTTTTTACAGTTTGAAAGCGCTAAACATGCTAATCACTACACTACGGAAGCGGATTCATAGAATTTATAAGGAAAAAATATGACAATGAAATTGTGTATTATCAAATTAATATGGTTATATCTCTCATTCCGAAAAATCTTTTTTTCACAGAATTGTGAAACTTTTTATCGACTATTTAAAGAAGTAAACATTTTTTGAAAATAAAATAACACTGCTAATTAATCTTGCCTTATGATAAAGTACTAATTGACCTCATTTTATTTTGTACGCTTTCTTCTCCCGTTCTCAGTAATATTTTTAATGTAATATATTATATGGTGGTTGTGATTTCACATAATGTTAGCGATTACTTATTGTTATCATAATCAGTTGGTTCAAAACCCAGGATAAAAATAAAAATCTACTATTGTTATCAAAGTAGACTGTGCAATAATTTTTTTAAATATGTGAACTGTCGGAAAATTCATAGGTTATTACAAACATTCTAAGCGTAATTATGGTTTGTTCCCGATTACTATTGAAATTTATAAGTATTAGGTTGAAATATTATACATATATATACATAAGTATCTGAATATTTTACGTGTCTTAACCTGAGACAAAGCATTTACAAGTTCACTAATTTTTAACGATTCTCACCCATGTTTAATTGGAGAAAGCTATATACTTCACAAATTCTAGGGCATCTATCATAATAACAACTAACATACACAAGGAATCCAACAACAGTCCAAATCTTTAAAAAATTAATGCCATATAGATGTTCAATATTGGACAAAATGGTGAATGTAACACACGTGTATTAAGTGATCACTCATGTTAGCTAAATCCCAGGTCGTTAGCCCTGGAATGCTCAGACCTCCATCTCTCTTTGAATAAAAAATAAAAAAATTGCTTCATCTCATTTAACACACTTATAATAAAATTCGTTTCAAAATATTACTCGCTAAGCGAAACATTTTTTTTTTGTTTTGACCGGCGCATCGTCAAGTAAATTTGTGAAAAAGGGACTTGCCCTTCTCTGCAACTCGTTATGCGAAATGTCCATCGTAGAGGGAGCAACTTTTCCACTTTTTTGCTCGTTGTGCGAATTACTCGTTATAAGAAGTCGCACTGTAGTTATATTTATGTTGACTTCTTGGGACTCGAACCTGGGACCTCAAACACTTTTGCCAAACAAACTAACCTCATAAAAAGTGCAAATGTACATGACTAATAAAAACATATATAAGAAGATATCTGGATAAACTCCTTCACATATCGCTCACTCTTTTCAACAACATCATATATCAAAAATCGTAAATTTTCAGTTATGCATGTTTTCAGAATGCCTAGAAAATGTACTATATCCCAGCAAAAGCGGCATATTTTAACTTAATATTTACCCGCTACAGGGCAGAAAGTGTTGTTTTTGCATTTTGAAGAATATGTATTGTTTAATTATTTTTTAAAAATATATTTAAAAAAAAATCAAATGGAGAAAAAACATTCAGGTTTTACCTAAAAAGATCTGTTGCACCGTGAAAAGTTCAATAAGTCGCTTGATATTTATTTTTAATACATTTTATTCTATTATATTTTTAAACTTTAAAAACGATCTCCTGAAAATCAAGTTTTTTGATATATGACGTTGTTGAATGGAGTGAGGGAAATATGACACTTATTATCCTCCTTTCCTTTAATTTTTGTCAGTGACACACATACATAAGTAGATATCGGTTCGAAACTACGCTTGCCAATACCGATAGATATGTAAAATTATATTAACTTACTTGATCGCTCGGTTTCGTAAAATAGTCGACGATGTCTCTAACTGTAGCAAAACTGGACAACAGGTTGTTGAAAAATAGAAAAATATGTACGGCTCGTCCGTCAAGTTTCAACTCTTCCATCGCTATGCGTCAAAAAAATGAATTGTAATAATTTAAAATAACGACTGAATTTCCGCTTTCAGATCCGAATGCCAACTTTCGTCGTTATGTAAGCATGAGTAATACGTTCAATATGTAACAGACGCCAACCGCTTTTAGCAAATTTTAGTCTAGAAGAGTCATATTATTATTTTTTATTTTGTTCCTTTTCATCCCACCAATGATGTCTCTAGTAAACAAGAACATTCAAGAACAATGTTTCGAAATTGTATCATATATCACTCACTCCTTTCAACAAACTCATAAATAAAAAAACTTGATTTTTCAGGAGATCGTTTTTGAAGTTTAAGAATATAATAAAATGCATTAAAAATAAATATCAAGCCACTTTTTGAACTTTTTACTGTGCAACAGATCCTTTTAGGTAAAACCTGAAGGTTTTTTCTCCATTTGAAAAATATTTAGTAAATTTAAAAATATAATAAAACATTACATTTTCTTCAAAATGCAAAAATAACACTTTCTGCCCTGTTGCGGGTAAATATTAAGTTAAAAATATGCCGCTTTTGCTGGGATGTAGTACATTTTCTGGGCATTTTGAAAATATGTAAAGCTGAAAATGATCGATTTTTGATATATGACGTTGTCGAAAGGAGTGAACGATATATAAAATTCCATGAATTTGAGTAGTGTGGTTGTCAATCATGTGTAGAATTGGTGAATGTGACTCGTGTGTAAAGAGTGATCACAGAACCAGCCTATGACAGCCCCGTAAATGCCCAGGCTTCCATATTCTTCATATTTGTTAAGATGTCAAAAAAATAATATGAATATATATAAATGTATATATCTATAATGGGAGATAATCCAGATTTGTGAACAAGTATTTGTACACACTCAAAATGGTGTAGAAGAGTTATATTAAGAATTTCTAGGCATACCTTTCCCCTAGCCAGAGTGTCAGAATTGAAGACTCTAAGGAATGCTCCTTGAATACTCTGGCAAGAGCCTACGAGATAGAATAAGGAACACCAGGATAAGAAAAATATGCTGCGCCATCTGATAAAAAAAATTGAGATTCTGTAGACAATTCACATCATTTTGATAGTTTCATATTTTTTTAAATCAAAATTGATTTAGACATTCAACGTAGAATTAAAATTTTATCTCATCAATGAACGTTACTAGGTATTGCATTAGTAGGTAATAGTTGCGTTTTCTTCAAAAATAATAAAATTCCGTAATTGTTGTGAATTTATCAATTTTAATGAAATTTTGTAATGGTTACCACATATCTATAACATTTATTCGGAACTTTAAATGTTATTATAAAAAAATAAAAATAAAATGGTTTTCGTGAAAGTTTTGCTCTTACCCGCGCGTTGAGGTTATTTGTGTATGGTAATAAGTTGTCAATAATATCAGATTAAAATTCCGAAACATAACTCATCCTTTTTTAATCACACTATGCGAGTAATAGGTTATTGAACTACAGTGATGTCGAAGTAATTATTTATTGTAAATTAAATATATAATAATAATAATTAAACCCTTATCCGCACCCCAATGATGCATAGGGCACTGCGTCATATAAACGCAGTGTTATCTTGATCGTTCACACATGAAGGAAAGGTGATCAGCCCTCCGCTTCAGGTACCAGTCCAGGGTAATAATATTGAATAAATATTACAGTGAAAAAATCACTTATATTTATTTTACCCCCCTTGGGAATCGAACCCGGGATCTCCAGAACGGTAGCCGAGCGTGCTGACCATTACACTACGGAGGCGGACAATAAAAATTAAATATAGCAATAAAAATACAATGAAATATAAACCAAGTATCATTGTTGAATAACATCTCATCAAAGATGAAGAAGAATATGGAAGTCTGGGCATTTACGGGGCTGACGACCGTCATAGGCTGGTTTAAGTGATCACTTTACACACGTGTAACATTCACCAATTCTAACCATTATTGACAACCACACTACTCAAATTCTTCGAAGTTCTATATATATGAACCAATTTAGAAACCTTGTTCTTGAACAAGGTTTCTAAATTGGTTCATATGTATAGAGCTTCCAAGAATTTGAGTAGTGTGGTTGTCAATAATGGGTAGAATTGGTGAATGTTCCCGTAAATGCCCAGACTTCCATATTCTTCTTCATCTTTGATGAGATGTTGATGAGAAAAATAATATGAAAATAACTCCTGTAATTGGAGATAATCCAGATTTTGCAAACAAGTATTTGGACACACTCAAAATGTTATCATTGTTGAATATTTCAAATGTGCATATCTCAAGACAGGTATATATCTTAAAATACCATCGCTCACTTAAAATTTATTGTTCTTCATACCCTCTTCCATACCCAATGGTGCATAGGGCACTGCATCAAATTGATGCAATGTCGAGGTGATCGTTAATTATACTAAGGCAAGGTGATAAAGTCTTACATTTCAGGTAAATATTGAAAATTAAGTATTTGGACACACTCAAAATGTTGTGATTATGTTCTATTGACTGCTCGTCATTCAATGGATTGAAATGTGCATATGAGTCATAAAAATAGTCCAGAATGTATGACGACCGTCATTTTTGAATGACTATTATGGTACGTATATAAATAATATTTATAATTTAGCAACACAGTGACTTTCTTGTGGCAATGACCTTTGCACCTCAACTGTCAGGTGGTCCATAACAACCAGTTTAAGAAAATTTTAATTAAATATTGTTAATTCCCCAACTTAATAGATTCATGGATTACCATAATTTGTTCTGAGATCAACTGTTCTGAACTATTCTAATTCCCCCAACTGCAACTTATCGATTCACAGATTGATTTAAATATTTAAAGTAAATATAAATGTTATTTTCATTTTATTAATGTTCAAAGACTAGGTGTCATATTTCTTAGTAAGATTTATTTTATATTATTTTATTATTGAAATTTACAATATATTTTTTAACCAATGAAGATTTCTTATAAATTTCAAATACAGATGGCGTTTATAAATTGTATTATGAAAATAAGATACATATATATATACATATATATATATATATATATATATATATATATATATATATATATATATATATATATATATATATATATATATATATATATATATATATATATATATATATATATATATATATATATATATATATATATATATATATATATATATATATATATATATATATATATATATATATATATATATATATATATATATATATATATATATATATATATATATATATATATATATATATATATATATATATATATATATATATACATATATATATACATATATATATATATATATATATATATATATATATATATATATATATATATATATTATATATATATTTATATATATATATATATATATATATATATATATATATATATATATATATATATATATTTATATATATATTTATATATATATTTATATATATATTTATATATATTCCCAAGGGGGGGTAAAATAAATATAAGTGATTTTTTCACTGTTATATTTATTCAATATTACCATGGACTGGTACCTGAAGTGGAGGGCTGATCATCTTTCCTTCATGTGTAAACGATCAAGATAACACTGCGTTAAATTGACACAGTGCCCTATATACCATTGGGGTGCGGATAAGGGTTTTATATATATATATATATATATATATATATATATATATATATATATATATATATATATATATATATATATATATATATATATATATATATATATATATATATATATATATATATATATATACTATACAACGTTTTGAAATTTATGTGGTTCATCATGGGTAAAATTTTAAATTTTAAAGTGCATAAAGTGGTCTCTATAACCAGCCAATAACCGGTGATAACCCTCTGTGAATACTCAGACATTCACATTCCCGTCTCAATAAATACTTCTTAATAAAACAAACTCCTTCATCTATGTCGTTAATATATCGATAAAGCCTTGATAAACATTAGATAAAAAATACCCGTTTTCATAGTGGATATATTTTATTTTCGCAGTGCTGGTAAGTCTAGGATACAGGTTTTATGAACATTTTTATCCATTGCCAACATTCCCCATCGACTGAACACCTTCCCATCGACTGAACACCTTCTAATTAACGCTAAAAAAATCCATACGATTCAGTGCCCTATGCACCATTAGGGATGAAAAAAGAGGTGCAATTTTTTTTCGAAAGGGCCAATACACGATAAGTCGCAAATTAATTTTATTTAAATCCAGGTAACATTTAACGTAATTGATCTTTTTTTGCTTTAAATACTGTTTTTTTTAATTCAACACAATAAATATGAATATGGTTTAAAAAAGAAAAGAGTTATTGAAAGGTAAGGAGTTTAAAAAAAGATAATATTTTTTCCGTATATATTCTAAAAAAGACAAATTCCAATATACTTATGTATACGTATTTTTTTTAAATCATGCGCAGACACGACCGGCTTCTCGCATACGGACACGATTCAGTGCCCTACGCACCATTGGGTACGGATAGAGGGTGAAAGAAGAGACACCAAGAATATTTCTTGATTGGATACATGAATCCCTTACCATGCCCGATAGATGGCAGTAGAACGTAGTATTTAGGTATTATATATATTATATTATTTTGATTAACATATATTGTTGACACTGCGATTTAAATTTTTTTAAAGATATTTCTGAATATATTATATTATATAAATAAATAATTCAACAGTAATTAGAAAAAAAGCAAAGTACGTCGTTGAAATTTCAGGTTAATACGAGTCATATACGTTTTTAGCGAGGAAATACTAGTAATGAATTTTCATACTAAAGCGCCTCTATCGAAGAAAATTACAAACTCTCAGAAAAACATCCCTTGTGTCATCCGTCATTTAGAAACATAACCTTAAAATTTATAAAATATACAACCGCTACCGCTAAAATAAATCAATTATCCTCAACGGATAACAGTAATATGTATATATTATTATTAAAAATGATGTTTTTAGACTTACTGTGCCGTTTATATGATGATTATCAGGAAATATAATGAAGCTCCCGCGCTAAGGAATGAACGCTTCACAGCTAACTTCACACGACTGATCGGAAGGAGGTACTAGCGAAGACTGAATGACAATGCGGTAGGATTAATAAAAAAAGGAAATTTCACGAGCCAAGCGGCTCCAACCACCTCCCATAACAACGCATTAACTCCGCGTTATTCCATGCTACCGTATTGGACTAATTCCACAAAGGTAAAACTCCAATTTATCTTAAATACACAATAAAAAGTAATACATAATCAGAGATGTGTGTAAATTGATGACGGACGCCGTGGCGTTGTTGGGTTAAATCTAGACTGCCAAACTTATGACCTGGGTTTATTCCGATTAATTGCAAGAGCAATTAAGAAGAAAAAAATGGTGAGGGTGTTTGTGATATTCTTGTCATATTTAAAATGTTAATCCATATTTTTTTAAATGTCTCGTGATGTGTAAAAGCTTCGTTCATATTTTTTATTGCCAAGGTCTTGGTGCTTTCTTCAGGTTCTTCTTCCTCACTAGTATATTATTTTCATTCTCTTGTCGGTCCATTAGAAATTCATAAGTCAAGGGTTCAGAATGAGATTCAATTCACATCTTCAGTGTTAACATCCAGGTTTACTTCGTTGTGTGATGGTTTCTGGAGTTTCATCAGAATTTATGAAATCACCCATCATTAGTGGCCATAGTTGTTTCCATTAACCTGTCATTGACTCTTTTATTTCAACCCATGCTTGGCTACAATAGTTTCGAGACTAGAATGAATATGTATTTGAATACGCATTTTTATCGATTGTTTCGGAAATTATCCGGAGCATTGGTCCGTTTGTTCCCGAAAGTTACCTAAGACAGCGGCGGCATAGATTGTTTCACATTCCTATACACAGGACCAACCTGCCGATGGTTATGCCTGTAAGAAGAGCTACCGCTATGTTGAACAATATCTCATTGGATATTGATCTGTTCCATGTGTCTGGAGTTTTCCGAAGCGGGATTCTTCTACACCTTTAGCAATAGTTCTTGCATATTTTAGATTTTGTATGTATTTAATGTATACGCTTTAAATTTTTTAGTAAGTAATTTATATGTTAATTGAAAATAAATAAATTGAATTGAATTGACAATTGAAAGTCTCCAATATTGTTTATTGCGTTCCATTGTTATAATTCAGTACGTACATAACACTTTTCATAGTACGGGTCCAGTTTATACGCATTTCATATTGTGAAGGGGAAAAAACTCTACGGAAACAAAACATTTTTCCAAAAAAAATTTTTTTTTGTAAATGTTCGAAATAGCGAATTGTGCGAAAATCGAATGTGCGAAAGATGAGGTCCGCCTGTATTTTTAAAATATCGTGCAAAGGCGATACATGGTTTTGACATTCGATTCGATCTCAGATCAACCTTTTTTGTTGAAATTAAATCTTAATTTGAAAATGGATATGTGGCCTGGCGTTTGTGGGTAGAGCGTTCGGGCATTGCATGTCTACGAATTGGGAGAGTTCCGAGCTCTGAGCGCCAAAACGAAACTGACGGAAGTGTAAGAAATACTTTCTCGTCAGTGTGAATTCGCAGAGGTTCGATAGCCCCTCATTTCAAGGTTTTCTTTTTTTGCAAACTAGAAAATTTCGCAATAAAATAAATTACAGGTAGGTATTAATTACATACTAACCAACTAACTAACCCTCATGCCGCTTCCCCGCAGGGGTAGGCAGTGAGAATAGAGCGCCACACCACTCTATCTTTACAAACATTCTTCGCCTCTTCTACGTTCATGCATCTCCTCATATATACCCGCCGATTGTTACGACTCTTAACCTGACCGCCTTCAAGTATTTGGCATACCTGATAGTTTTCTCGGTCTTCCTTTGCTCCTTTTTTCAATAACATTCGCCTCAAAAATTTGTTTTACCGTTCTTTCCTCACTCATTCGTTCTACATGTCCAAACTATCTCAACACACCTTTCTTAATTTTATCGATAATGCTTATCTCAGCTTTGCATTCCTTCCTTATTTCACTATTCGAACATCTATCATACATCGTTTTGTCGCACGAGAGATTGCATTTGGACTGCATTCAGGGATAATTAAATATAACAGGAATAATATTACAGGTAGGTACTTAATCATGTATCTTACTTACCATTACCTCATTTGAGATGTAATGTTTTTATTGGTTCCTAAACAGATCATTTTTCTGTATATACATATTATATAATATATGTATTTTCGTAGGATCCGATACCATCTAAAAATAATATAAAAATGAATCCAAATTCAAGCGTTCTCTTAAAGTTTTGTGGGAGGAACTAGATTTGATCGTTTGTAAATTATCTCATGTTGTTTTAAGGAGCTATATTGGGTTCGATTCCTGTAGAGGGCGTTTAAAATGGCACGACAGCTAATTATTATAATAATCAATCAAAGTGCAGCAAATAAAGAAAACCAAGATTTTTGAAAGGTTACTCATTTCAATAAGGTATAATAAAACATACTCTCTTGTAGGCGGCGAAATATTACACACATATACGAGTATATGTGTGTGCGTGTGCATGTGTTAGTTTTCTTTTAACCTGGGTAAAATTTAATTAACTGTTTTTGTATTTAAAAAAGTACGTTTTTCTTAGATATAAATATATAGTTTTGAAAAGAGTTATTAAAATGTTTGCCGTTTAAATAAATATGTAAGAATATATATTTTTTAAATAAAATGTATATTCTTCGTGTATATTTGACGTCCACCTCCGTAGTGTAATGGTCAGCACGCTCGGATACCGTTTTAGAGGTCCCGAGTTCGATTTCCAGGGGGGAATAAATAAGTATTAGTGATTTTTTCACACAAATATTTATACAATATTACCCTGGACTGGTACCTGAAGCGGAGGGCTGATCACCTTTCCTTCATATGTTAACGATCAAGATAACACTGCGTTTATATGATGCAGTGCCATATGCACCATTGGGGTGCGGATAAGGGTTAAAGGGAGATATTCTAAAAAAGAAAAGAAAAGTCTTTTTGAGAAGTAACGAGTTAAAAAATATATAAATATATATATTTTTTAATACACGATCTAAAAAAAACAAAAACATAGAATCCAATATATATTTTTTTTTAAATTGGACTTGAAGTGACGACCGGCTCTCAGCGCAGCCGGACGCTGAATGAATTATGTGTAAGGCCTGAGTAAGGCCTTAACATTTTTTTGATAAACTACTAAAAAAAAAAAAATCTGGGTTACATTTTTATTCGCCTTTTTAACACTCCTCACATACAGTTTTTTTGCAAGAACTCACTCGCTGACAGGTTAATTTATTAAAATGGAGTTATATAAATAATATTATAAGCTTTTCGTATAGTCTAGCGTGCAACAGAGAGGTATGTAATGTAAGTACCTTCCTGATTAATTAGTCGTAAGTGAAAGTTACGAATTAATGCCAAACTTTTTGTCCAAAATAAATTGGATGTACTCGTACTATACATTGCGCGTAGTACATCCACACACGATATCAACGTGAATTTTCTTTTATTTAACAGAAATTTTAGTGAAATATGAATTAATTAATTTTTAATAATCAAGTGGCGATGACGCTCAAAAACGTGCTGCAAATGGTGAACGTTACACGGATGTATAAATTGATCGCTTAAGCCAGTTGATGACAGGCCTGCAAATGACCTGGGTTTGTTCACATTGGAGATATTTATGTATCGATGCTACGTATCAATATATTGAAACTACGATATCGCTCACTCCTTTCAAGAACGTCATAAATCAAAAATCGATAATTTTCAGTTGTGCATGTTTTCGGAATGCCCAGAAAACGTATTATATCCCGGCGAAAGCGGCATATTTTTAACTTAATATTTACCCGCTACAGGGCAAAAAGTGTTGTTTTTGCATTTTGATGAAAATGTGTTGTTTAATTATTTTTTTAAAGATATTAAATATTTTTTAAATGGAGAAAAAACCTTCAGGTTTTACCTAAATATATATGTTTTGCACTGTAAAAAGTTCAATAAGTGGCTTGATATTTATTTTTAATACATTGTGTTATATTTTTAAACTTTAAAAACGTTCTCCTGAAAAATCAAGTTTTTTGATTTATGACGTTCTTGAAAGGAGTGAGCGATATATGAATGGCTACGTATCAATCTGTCAATGCGTATGTTTTCTATTTTATGTGTTTACTGTTTTTTTGCTGTTGCCTTATAGCACTTATTTTTACTTTATTACTCTTCTCAACTTGTACATCTTATAACTGTTTACGTTTTTTTTTATTATTTTTACTTTAGCTTTAGCATTTAAGACTGCCTTTTAATCTTCTTAACTTTTGCCATATATTAATCTTGCTGTTTACTCATTTAACATTTGTGAAATTTTGTAATTGGAATGTTACAATTACCTGTTTTATTTGTTAGTCATTATTGTATTTATGTTAATTTTCTAAATATACAAATAAATAAATAAATAAGCCTCATATAACTATAGTATTTTTACTACATTCAAGAATTGTTTTGACAGTTCTATTACTTTCTATGTGACAAAATTATGACTAAGGTATAAATGTAGTATGCGGTATTAATGTCAAAGATATAAAGAGTTTGCATAAAATAATAAAAAAAAGAAATGAATAAAAGAAGCGACTTATCTTTTTGTATGGAAAGATGTCAATCCATTTATTACAATCTATTCGCGAACCTAAATTCGATAAAACACATTTTATATCTTAAGAATAATTTTCTAATTGATTATACATACTAGATAGTAAGGAAAATGTACAGTTTTTTTATTCCAATAAAAATATTATTTATCATAATTTTAAAATTTCTCCTATCGTGTCCTGACAGTCAACAAAATTTACATATGAATTGGAAGTAAGGCGAGATGAAAAGCACTTTAAATAATATGTATCCATTATAAACTGTCAATATTTTCCACAATCGTTAAATTTTATTCAATACGAAACGTATTTGAATCAACTGGAAAAAAACTAAATTATTACTGTACTAACATGTCACAATCACTATTTTGTATCAGCAATGTTATTATGTAGGTTAAAAATGGAATATCACAAAGTGCTTTAAATATTTACTTTAATTATGTTTTGTTATTTGGACAGAAATACTTAATAAACAATATTTAAAATATCCCGATTTTCAATTATTGGCAATCGTTAAATACAACTCAATAAGAATTAAAATAGAATCTCATAATAAAATGTAACTTTGTTTTAAAATCACTATATTTATAGTGATTTTAAAACAAAGTTACATTTTAATTAAAAAATAGAAAATCACAAAGTTAGTGCCTCAAATATAATCTTTTGAATGTCTTTTGCTGATACTTTGAGGCACATTTTATAAACTTTATAAAATAAAACTCTTACTTTGTTTTTATCCACTTAAAGCACCTTGTCATCTTTAGGGATGGATTTACATATCCATTCCTGAAGATGACAAAGTGCTTGTCGAAACCTGTTGTAAAAAAGAATAAAAAAATATAAGTGGTTTAAAACAAATTTTGAATTTTACTTTATAAAGGATTCCAAATTAGGATCCCCTGAAAAAGAAACTCAAAATAATTACTGTCTATAGACTTGACAAAATTCATGCTTCTATTTGATTTTGAATGCAACATTAGGTGACATAGACCTTATATAGATTATTGGCATTGACAAATACTAACTTATTACCCCGAATTTTTAAAATATATAAATTTCCTGGCCCTTAGGCCCTTATTTAAAGTAAACAATGGAAGATTAAGTTTACAGGGCTCAGTAAATTTTTACATTTTGCCATCTCAACATATATGAAGAAGAACATGGAAATCTGGGTATTTCTTCTTCTTCTGCTGCTCGGTGTAGGCCTTGTGGCCTACCTTACTACGTGTGGGGTGTGTGGGAAGATGGAGATATGTTGTATATGTAGATATGTACAAAGATCTTAAAACAACGAAAAATATGAAAGTGAGAGACACATCGGTAGGACCAGTCCAAAAATTGCGTTCAACTTACCCGGAACAAGTTTCTACACCTTTGCAATACACAATACGTATACATATGTATGAGTCCAGGGATAAGGAACATTTTTGTCTCGTAATATATGTACTTACATATACACAAAGCTTATTTTTAGCAAAAAGTCCCAGAACTCACTACATGTCAAGCTTTTTCTTTTTCTTCAAACCCTTATCCTCACCCCGATGATGCATAGGGCACTGCATCATATAAACGCAGTGTTATCTTGATCGTTACCACATGAACAAAGGGTGATCAGCCCTCCGCTTCAGGTACCAGTCCAGGGTAATGTTGAATTAGATAAGCTTTTTACTTTAAAAAAGTGTATTGAAATACCTATAATTAAATATTCATTACGATAGCATTTTTTATCATTTTGACTAATTATATAAATATAGATTGTAATTACGTAAGTGCAAACATTGTTTCGTCATATTAATATTAAAATTAAAAAAGAAAAAAAATATCCGTGAAAAAAGGTGCCGGAACGCCGTTCCACCGCGTTACATGAAAAAAAGTCCTGCATATATGTACATATTTATCAGGATTAATTACCTACTATTCCACCTCCATTTCCTATCCCATACAGAAATAACGTCCTTCGCCTTGAGCTCATTTACTTACCTAAGTCATCTCTTTTGTTAAAATGCAAACCATAATTCTCATTTTTAATGCGTTTTCAAAATGGAAACGAAAATTTATATACAAAAGATGAGAATTTTAAACCGCCATAAGGACATTTATTATAAAATATCCTTAGACATCATTGATTAAAAATATTTGAATGACTAGAACACGGTGTATGTGTGACACGTGTTTCGATGATCTCTACATCATTTTCAAACGCCAAGATAATGTAGAATACATCGAAACTCGCTTCATACCTAAAGTATGATAATATATCGATCAAGTTATTTTCAAAATCGTTAAATATTACCACAAAGTGACAATAAATGTATATATACTTCAATTGTGCCTAGGTTCATTACTTCTGCGATAGTGTTTCATTTCGTAGCAAATGTATGTATGTAGCAGGTACCATTTTCTATTGGAGACGTATATTATATATCATATTATGATGATGCATAAAAGATATATTGAGGCCGAATGTAAAGAGCTATACGTAAACTTTTCTAAAACAAATTGAAGACAGTATGCCTATTGGGGATACACGCTTTCACAGTTATTGTCTATTAACAAATGTATGAGACATCCTACATATACCGTTTTCAAAATAGTGATTTTAAACACTAGAAAATTAATTGAAACGCATCTATGACTTCGTTCCATAGTTTGCTGAAATTTATATTTTTGTTTGATGAAAAATAAATATATGATCTCACTGTTATAAAAAAATATTTAATTAAAACGTATTTTTTTAAATGATTTAGCACATTACATTTTGACAGTTGATGTAACCTCTAATAAAATAATGGTCTAGTCATGCGTACAGTGACGTATAACTTGAATGGACCAATAGAAAAGCAAATACACTAGAGACGTTTCATGCAATATTGCGCAGTTAGGTACCTACGTAAGTATAAAAATTTTCATCAGAAATATCGGATGGCGATTGCGTTTTGACATAGGTGGTAGACGCTAGTGAAAATTGACAAAATATTTGAGCTGAATGAAGGAAATATGCGGGGGTGAGAGCCGGCCAAATATATATCGCTCATCTGGTGCAACAATGTCGTCATTACACTTTTAGAAATATTACAGAATATGCCATTCAGACGTTGTGGCAACAGAAATGGCGCCATTTTACTCAATTCTATAATGACACTCGCGCCATCTCGCAGCATTTCACCACAAAATCAATTCTGTCGATGTTTCTCCCGATGTAAATACGTAGTCTTTCCGCACATTTTGACATATTTAATGTGTTTTCTTTCTTAAGATGTAATTACGTCATTGTTTCACCAAATGAGATATATTGTATATTTTGGAATGGAGTTTTCATTCCAAGGTCAAGTTTGGACAACATCGCTGATAGCGCCGCTAGAATAAATGCCACGGTCGTCCGAGGCTATTGACTCCACGCATCTTTCTAGAAAAATTTCGTCGGCAAAGTGCCGCCGCACAGTGGGGTATATTAGCGATCTGGGCGGCCAAAAGTCACTTTTAAAAACATTGTCGCAGGTGTATGAAAAATATATCAACATGAAATAGAGTATTTTGTTGATGACATGCAATAATTGTATCCCCCCCACGCACATCTCACGTGTCTAATGGTCAGTCGCAAAGTTGTTGTTATTGTGAGTGCACGTGTTTCTCTTTCGCTGTTCGTTTAGTACGCAAACATTTCAGTGATTATTATTATTTTTTGTATTACACGTATACAATTAAATAATGGATTGTGATCAAACAGGTAAGATAGTGTATTGTACATAGATTTAAGTTGCAATAGCTAACATATTTACTAAAAAAAAACTAATTTAAATAAGTGCCTTTAAATGGATTTTTCCTTCATTTTTTTTTTAAATAAAGGATATTTAGTTGTGCTTCCGAGTGTTATCCGGCTATAATTTTGATTGTATCAAATAGCTTAGCCCTCTATCTTTATATAAATTGAATTTTTTTTTGCAGAATTTTGCTCTTTTGCAAGAAATCGCTCTTTTAAGATGAGTCAGCACAATAATGAAAACTGAACTACGTACAGTTTTTTATCTTTAAATTGTTACATTTTTATTTTAGGACCAGTAGATGTTAGAATAATGACTAGAAAACAGTTATTTATTATCATGCAGCAACAAAATGCTAATAAAATGAATGAAAAATTAGAATGCTTGCAAAAGTACCTTTTACAATTAGATAATTTTTCTGACGAGTGTGCAATGAAAATTAAAAACGATTTTTCGCATTTCAAGTCTGAAATGAAACGAAGATAGACTAATGCACTCAGAAAGGAGGAAACTTTCTTGATAAAAAATGAAAATTGGCTTGACGGAACTTTTACAATTCCTTGGGTAATGAATCGATCAGGACGACCATCAAAGTCGTTTGGTGAATCAAGTCAGAGAAGCAAAAGAAGGAAAACTGAAGATTTGCGCAAACATATTGAATTAGATGTGCTCACCCATGCTACTCGGTCAAAGTTAGGAGAAAGCGGGATGAGAGATGCTTCTTTGGTGTTGAAAGAAATTATCTGTACACCTAAGCGTGCTACCAAATATAAGAAAGCGTATTCTCGTTGCCAGCAAAAAAATACCCGGATAACGCAATTGACTCCATCACAAGCTTTATCTATTTTTGTTGAAGCCGATCTTTCGAGAAGGCAATATGAAATAGTAAGGAGTTCTCATAAAAAACTATACCCGTGTTACAGTATCTTACAAAAAGCAAAACTCGAGTGTTACCCTGCTAAGGAAGCTTACAGAGTAACTGAAACTTGTGCCGAAGTAAACCTACAGAGTTTAATGGATCACACTACCACGCGACTATTGACACATTTAGAAGAATGTTTACAAAATTTTAATAAAAAAGAAAGAGAAACATTAGTTTAAATGTGCAAGTGGGGTTGTGATGGAGCACAACAAGCTCAATATAAACAAACGTTTTTAAATGATGCAGACTCCGATGCAAACATATTTAAGAGTTCGTTTGTGCCCCTACAACTTATTTGTTCCTTGAATAATAAGGTTATTTGGCAAAACCCAATTCCTTCTTCACCACGTTATTGTCGTCTAATAAGAATACGATTTATAAAGGAAACAAAAAAATAACAAATGAAGAAATCGCTTATATTAAAAGCGGAAGAAGAACTGTGTCCGGACGAGGAACCATGGCCATCTTTCTCGGACTAATGTTTTTTAAATTATCTACTACGATTTGCATTTATTAAAAAAAAAAAAATTTTTTTTTACTGATAAGTAAAAAATATCTCCATATAATACAATGAATTAGTCAAAAGGCATATTTGGAATCGATTTAGAACGAAAAATAATATTGGCCGCCCAGATCGCCAATATACCCCACTGTGCGCCGGTGAAAGGCGCTTTCGGCCAATGATCTTGTAAGCGATGCACATATCTTTTCCGCAACAATAAACGCCAACACCAAACTTGCCGGATAAATATGAATGCACCGTAAAAGACACCATTTAGACATTTTATCGGAATTTTGACTTCATTTCTTGTGCGCTTCGAAGGAAACAACAGTATAAACGATTTTAAAACGATCTTACGATTTATAGTTAGTTGAATCAGCAGAGGCAGGCATGAAATGAGTTGATGACCATAAAAGTTTTTTTTTTCTTCATAATTCTTCAATATGAAGAGGAATGGTTAATTCGGTATCAATTCTCCATATTTACAAATTTCAATCTATAATCTTACGAAATTTATATTTTTTTCTTTAAGGGACTCGTACATCTTTGCGGTAGCCTGTACGAGTAGGGGATGCGACCCTGAGTGCTCTAGCCGTTGTTATCATAATAATTTCACCTTTTTAATTAATAAAACCTGTCTAGAATCCTCCTCTGTTTCCTTTTCCGTATCAGTTATTCTTTACCCTGAGTTCCTTCACTTACGTCATCTTTATCTCATCAAGTATATTCCACCCCTTCACCCTAGATTCCGAAGTGTGATCACAATAATTTAAAATTGAGTTAACACTGCATCAATCCAATGCAGTGCCCTCTACAGCCAGTAAAGTTATAAGGAAAAATTATCATGTGATTGCACTGCATGGCCAACCCCAAGGTGGACAATTCCCCAAGGGCAGACCACCAAAGAGATGGATTGACAGCTGGGAATCAACCTCGCTGGAGGCTAATCCTCTTAAGCATCAATCCAATGCAGTGCCCTCTACACCCAGTGAAGTAATTAGCAAACATTTATCATGTCATTGCACTGTATGGCCAACCCCAAGGTTGACGATTCCCGGGCATACCACCAAAGAGATGGATTGACAGCTGGGAATCAACATAGCCGGAGTCTAATCCTCTTAAAAACAGAGAAAAAGGCCTAGATCATGCAGAATAAGATATCATGTCACAAAATCCAAAAAGTTTAGGACTAATTGAGATCCTAATTTTAATGTCAGGAATATGAGCTTTTGGGATTTTTAGGTCAAGGTTTTGAGGTGTTGGGAATTCAGTCAGGATTTAAAGCTGTTGAAATATTAAACTGCCAAGAATAGCGTCCTTATACCACTAAAAATAATTTATAAAAACTAATTTAAAAATATTTTATTAAAAACTTAAATCGTAAACTGTAAAAATAAAAAATATAAATTGTGTATGTATAACAAATTCCTAAAACATACGAAAATATTTGTTCTTAATTACTAGGCATATCAATACTTTTAAATTTAATAATATGTGGAAATAGAATTAAATCATGAGGTTTATTTTATTACAAATGTTTTTTTTTCAATGTGTATTTTATCTACTTATATATTACGTAAAAAGAAAAATTAAATGTTACAAAATACTTTTTGTCGTATTTCATAATAATTATGGACAATTTACTTGATATGGATAATAAAAGTGGTAATTTTATATTCAATTGCAAAAGTACTTATAGTAATTGATTAAGAATTTTTGACTTTTGGTACTGGCAACCCTTTTTGCAGCATAACTGTTGCTAAATTCATATCCTTATGACAATATTATAAAATGTCTAATTGTCATAAATATAATATTTTTTTCTCATACTCATAGTCGAACGGTTGGTTGCCAGACCTATGGATCTGAATTTACTACTTTCATTATCATTTTATTAATCACAATAAATTGTCTCCAACCATTTTTTATTCAGAAGAAAACCTAAGAGTGCAAGTGCACTACATGGAATTTTACCGTCCGGCAGTACGGTTTTTTTTAAATAATCGATTACGACAGTTTAGCGAAATCGAATTTATACGCGCATCTAGCCGAAGAAAGATAGACGAAAGCACGAGCCAATCCAAGCCAATCATCCATTTTATCATGGTAAATGAAGTGCCGGATGGTAAAATTCCGTATAGTGCACAAACGCCTTAATACACCCTACGCCTGAACAATAAATAATATTATTTGTATTATATATAAATATATATTATGTATTATAAATAATATATATTATTATATTAATATGTAATATTATTTACAAATAATATTATTTTTTGTTCCGTGAGTTATTTGAGTATTTTGGAATTTTGAACAAATCTAGTAATTTTTGTATAACGATATATCTTCTTTGTATTGTTTAAAGCAATAACAACGAAAAATATTTCCTGGTTTTTTTATGATGCATCATTCTGGCCATAAGACCTTATTGTCGTATTAAGAGCGAGTAACACACATATAACTATTCAAGTATATATCACATAATATGTATTCATGGGTCGTTTGATAAGTATGGTAAAAATGGATAATCAAACAGAGATAAGGAGTTCAAATTAATTTTAGATAATCCCACCAAAGACATATCGCTCACTCCTTTCAAGAACGTCATAAATCAAATATTGTCAATTTTCAGTTGTGCATATTTTCAGAATGCCCAGAAAATGTACTATATCCCAGAAAAAGATGCATATTTTTAACTTAATATTTACCCACTACAGAGCAGAAAGTGTTGTTTTTGTATTTTGAAGAAAAGGTATTGTTTAATTATTTTTTAAAATAATACTAAATATTTTTCAAATGGAGAAAAAAAACCTTCAGGTTTTACCTCAAAAGATCTGTTGCACAGTAAAAAGTTCAATAAGTGGCTTGATATTTATTTTGAATACATTTCATTATATTTTTAAACTTTAGAAACATTCTCCTGAAAAATCAGGTTTTTCATTTATGACGTTCTTGAAAGGAGTGAGTGATATGTAGTTTGCATCAACAACAAATGTCGTTATTCCAATACATATTTATGTGATGATGATATCCTTATTAGACGATTTTTTACCAACACTTCATTTTTAAACTAAAAGAAGTCACGCAGGGTCAAGCTGGAGAATATGGTGGATGAGAAATGAATTTGAATGAGAAATGAGCAGTTTTCAGTACAGCCTGAGCGTGACTCGGGCAAATTTATGTTTTCAGCTTTTCAATCCAATCATAGATGGCTGTTGTGAACTCATGAGATTGTTGATATATTGCTCACTTTTTTCAACAACGTCATATATTGAAAATTGTCAATTTTCAGTTATACATATTTTCGGAATGCCCAGAAAATGTACTTTATCCCAGCAAAAGAGGCATATTTTTAACTTAATACTTACCCGCTACAGGGCAGAAAGTGTTGTTTTTGCATTTTGAAGAAAAGGTATTGTTTAATTATTTTTTTAAATATACTAAATATTTTTTAAATGGAGAAAAAAACCTTCAGGTTTTGCCTAAAAAGATCTGTTGCCCAGTAAAAAGTTTAATAAGTGGCTTGATATTTATTTTTAATGCATTTTATTATATTCTTAAACTTTTAAAACGATCTCCTGAAAAAGCAAGTTTTTTGATATATGACGTTGTTGAAAGGAGTGAGCGATATATGAGTTCCAAAATTCAAAATGGTAAATGTTACATGTGTGTAAAGTGGTCGCCGAACCAGCCCAGAATAGGTCATAAGCCCTGTAAATACCTAGACTTCCATATTCTTCTTCATCTATGCTGAGATGCCAAATAGGTTAAAAGTCTCTTGCATCGCTTCTAGTAATAAAAAAAATGCCCAGGATTTGTTTGATGAATGATATTTTACGAGTGTGATGTCACCAAATGCGTTGTGACATCATTCCATAGTTATTTTTACCAAACCCATCAAACGGTCAAAATATTTTTAACGCAGAACTATCAGTTATAGTGCTTTTCATCGGGCTGCAGCTTGACGCACTCCTCACTCAGGTCCCAGATCTTCTTGGCAAACTCTACATCTTTGGCCTGATCCGACATGACAGCCTTCTTGCTGTCCACAAAGTACTCCCCGGACACATTCTCCACTTCAGGAGACACAGCCAGGAACACGGTGGTCTGGGCACCTTCTTCCGCCGTCTGCAATAAAAACATCAAGTTTGTATTTCTGGCAAAAAGTTTTTTTTCCTAAGAGCACTTGTGCACTACATGGAATTTCACCGTCCAGCAGTCCGTTTTTTTTTAATAAAAGCGACTACGACAGTCTAGCGTGATCGAATTTACATGCACCGTGATCACGCACCGATCAAGCGCACCGATCTGAAGAAAGACGGACAAAAGCACAAGCCAATCATCCGTTTTACCATAACCGGACTGCTGGATAGTAAAATTCCGTGTAGTGCAAAGCGCCCTAAAAGTAAGTTTTTTGTTTGTTTTTTTTTTTCAGAGCATCATCCATTGCTTAAACCAGAGATTATTTAGTATTATTATATAGCTTAAACCTCTCAGAAAACATGGACTAACCATGTCATCAAAACAAAATTACGGAGCCAGAGGAGTATGGATGAGATGCTTATTTATTTATTATGTTGTTGTTTATACAATTTCACATTTTTCCATTTCATTGTACATGCATTCATTTATATATGATTAAAACGTGCCAAAAAATCTCACATGGGCCTATGTGTGGGAATAAAATATAATTCAATATATATATGGTGTGAAGTTAATTGTAACAATTTTAAAGCAGAAAAAAATGCAAAAACTTAAAAAAAAATAAAACAGTAAAATAAGTGGAAAAATAAGATAAACAATACAAAATGATGCATTTGCACTTTTAATTTCTGCTAGGTTAATTTTTTTTTTATGAGACTAATACTGACATCTGTGGACTTCTTTGCATAGTTTCATATATATTATGATAAAAATAACTAAAGTTAAGTAACATAAAACATTTTTTTAATGTGCGGTACTCTACTTTCTTACTCTTACCTTATTTAATTATTTTTATCCAAGAATAAATTACCTTATAGAAAAGTTTAATCAGTCCGTGGAGTGGAACCCGGAACCATCCAGGAATATTCCTGAATATTTCAGTCATCACTACTCCGGGGTGGTTTGAATTTGCCGTGACACCTGTTACAAGAAAAAAAATTATACAAATAAAAACCTTCAGGGTTATAACATAGATAAATCATCAAATAAATTCATCAATAAGCATATTTAGTATCTTATCAAGTAGTTCCGTTTCATATAACTGTCATCATAAATAATGTTATCTACATGACATATGATTTCATCTTCGTGTTGTTCTGAACAATTGAATTAACCAGTTAATGTTTTTTTTTCACAAAAATAGAAGTAAAAATTTATCAGGTTATTTAATTTTTTAGTCCACATAATTTAAAAGTTATCCAGTTCAACAACAAAAAAACAAAGCAGAAATAAGAAGAAATTTAAAACTTAAACCTTATATAAAAAGAATATAAAACAGAGGTTCCCAATCTTTTTTGGTTTGCAGATCTCTTAACACGCCAGATTTTTACATGGCTCCCTTAATGCATCAGGAAAACTTTTTTAAAGTTTCTTTTACAATTATTTTGAGAATTGGAAAATCCAAGAAATTTGGTGAATTGTTTAATTAAATATTTTGCGACACCTTTGGGAATATTGGGCTCATACTTTGGGAATCACTGACATAAAAGAAGTCTAACTATAATAATAAAAAAACAATAATTAAAAGATAAATTTGGTCATTTATCGAAGAATTTCCAATAAATTGTGATTAAAAGCGTGGAGTGGCAAAAGGCGAACTCAGTTCGGTTGTTTATCTTATGTAATGCAAACAAGTCGTACTGTCACATGCCAGTACACCTGTTCTGTCTGGAGAAATTAAAAAACTGATCAGATATTCCATTTGGTCACACTCAACATACCTTTTTCTTTTAGTCTGCGGGCGATTTCGTTTGCCATGAGGATATTGCACAGCTTGCTGTTGCAGTACACCACTGTATCTTTGGCACCCTTCTCCATGTTGATATCCTCCAGATCTATCTTGGCGAACTTGTGACCCATGGCGGATACCACCACCACCCTGCTTGGAGCTGATTCCCTGATACGTCCTGGTAAATAACAGATATAAACAAAATTATTCAAAATAAGCTAAAATAAAATAGAGTTCATGCATTCGTGGAAGCCTAGATGTAACAGACATCAATAGTAAGGAAGAGGAATTTTATATGCTAGTTATGATGAAGATCTGATCCGTGACGAGAGTCTTTTGTGACCCGAAAATGCCAGCCAAGCTAAGGAGAAAAGTCTACCAAGAAATTGTCAGACCCGCAATCCTCTATAACAATTACTCAAAGCAGCTAGAAATTGCTGAAATGTGAATGCTTAGATGGTCATCTAACCCTTATCCACACCCAATGGTGTAAAAGGCACTGCATCATATTGGCGCAGCGTTATCTTGATCCTTACTTAAATGAAGGCAAGGTGATTACTCCTGCGCTTCTGGGACCAGTCCAGGGTAATATTAAATAAGTATTAGAGTGTAAAATCTCTAATATTTATTTTCACCCCCCCTTGGGAATCGTACCCGGAACCTCTAGTATGCAGATCCTCATATTAGATACAAGAGGGTATTATAAAAAAAATATATATATTGGATAATTTATATAGTGCCACTTTCGTAAAATACTACCTCAAGGGCGCTAGTCATATATACATACCCAATAGCAGGTTCGTAAGCAGGAAAGGCCCAAAATGATTGACTTGAAGTCCAAGATGAAGCCCGTCTTCTGATTTGGCACTTCCCAATCCGGCAGCACCCGCATTGTTCACTAAAATGTTTATTTTACTCTCCGTCTCGAGAACATCTTTGGCAAATTCCCGCACTGATTTCAAGGATGCAAAATCTATTTTCTTTACCTGAAAATAAACATTATAAATTAATTAACGTTTAAAATAAGTTCAAGCATACCTCTCTCTCTGCCTGATTACAGTTAAGAA
This sequence comes from Brachycentrus maculatus, assembly GCF_059751285.1. Classification (NCBI taxonomy): domain Eukaryota; kingdom Metazoa; phylum Arthropoda; class Insecta; order Trichoptera; family Brachycentridae; genus Brachycentrus; species Brachycentrus maculatus. The sequence goes on along the minus strand of NW_028281069.1, from coordinate 214,229 downwards.
ATAAAATTTAATAGAGAAACGAGTCCATTCGCCAGGAACTACACTTGGATGGCTTGACTCTGGCCAATATCTGTACATGACGGATTCTTCAGTTCTTTGGACACGTTGTGCGTGGTAATGAGGATACCCTGGATCGACTAGATGTAATTGGTGGCCTGGAGAGAAAGATCTCCCACATGATGGACCGATCAAGTTAATGCAGTAGCAGGCACCTCGGTGGTCAGAGCACTACGTGCAGCGCAGTCAAAGGATAACTGGAGAAGAGTCATTGCTTCCACAACGCTCAGATATGAGGACTAAGACGGAGAAGAAAGAAAAAAAAAACAGAGAAAGAAATGTGGAGTCTAATTTCCAAAATAAATATTTCCATGGCTTCAACTGTAAACTTGTGAGCTTCAATAATATACTGTCACCATTATCAAATTCTACAGGTTTGTAAAAAATGCACAAAATATTCAGAATTTGAAACATCAATTCTATTAAGGCATAATGGTTTGAAATTTTATTCTACTTTATTAGAATTTATAGAAATTGACTACTAACACATTGTTATCACATGGGTTTGTCATCAAACCCAAGCCCAATCAGTATGTATTCTAATTAGGGTCTTATACTAATCACAAGTAACCGCAAACCCAATTACAATTTATACAATATTTTTTGGCATCTCGCGCTCTACTAAAAGTAAGCAAATAGAACGCTTTTAAGCGCCTCCTGCTCTCTAATAACAGTATGTAAATGACGCTTTTAAACATTTCCTGCAAACAATGTGTTTAAAAAACCAATTCTTTTTCAATGTAAAATTTTTTCCCGGCTTCACTAACAAATGAAATTATTATTTTATGGAAACAAGTACTTAATCATATGATCAATAATCGAAATAAATGATTTTGTAATAGATATCACATTTCAGTAAAAGAGTTGTCCTGTGAGCAATGTTCTAGTTCAAGTATTACAATTATCTAACAGCTGATAAGGCATCATATAACTATACTAAAGATTCATCAGAGAGATAAAGCTTGCCTTTAAACAATAAAATTACTTGTGTTTTCCTGTAAACTGTTATATAAAAAAAGATAACCATTAATGCATCAAACAAAAAAAATGGTTAATTTTAAATAGTTTTTTTTTAATTTAATAATTTCGTGCTCAGGGACAAAGATCACTTGTGGAAAAAAAAAACAATTTGCCCTACAAGGTGTGGTCGTCTTGTAGATACTATACTATTTAAAAATAATTACTAAGCAACAAAAAAAAAATCTTGACATTTCTATAAAAATAAATCCTAACTCCTAATAACCTCTCCAGTAGTAAGATATTAATGATATTTTAAAACATCAATTGTTCAGTTAGTAAATCAAGTAACTACCAAATAAATGATTTAATTATGTTGTATCATCAATAGACGGCGTCGGTAGTCTAAATCCTGATATAATCTAGAAATATTTGAGAAATAATCACTACGCCCCGACCTTGGGGTCACACGCTATCTAACCTGGTATTTTATGAAGAGGTTAAACGGTAAATCATGATTAATGTTATGAAATGACAGTTGAATCGAATAAAAATTTATATTAATGAAAAATGAAAAGCAGATTGAAGTATGCCGATAGCTAAAGTCATTATATCATGTGAAATCAGATGGATAACCCAGTCTGGTAACCTAATTAACCAGTTGCCAGTTTATCCCTCACGTGACTCGGGCAAGGAGTTTGTAAATGCCCAGACTTCCATATTCTTCTTCATCTTTGATGAGATGTCTAAAAATAATATGAAAATAACTCCTGTAATTGGAGATAATCCAGATTTGTGAACAAGTATTTCGACAAACTCAAAATGTTGCAAGGAGTTTGTATTACATTGATGAGTCCGAGTGCTGCTCGGGCAAATCGTATTCTAACTTGGTGGTATTGATTTGCCCGAGGCAAATTTATTTAAGTATTTGTTTTTATTGACTAACCCGAGCAGTGTTCGGGTAGTCATGTTTCAAGTTATTTGGTGATGATTACCTGCATCGACAAATTTTCTTGCCAAAATTCGACTGTTAAGTGGTTAATATTTAGGGTCGTATATTAATCACAAATAACCGCAAACCCAATTCCGATCACTACAATATTTTTGGCGTCTCTTGCGCTCTACCATATCTAAAGTAAGCAAATGAATACTTATAAGTGTCTCCCGCTATGTACCAATAGTATGTAAAAGACCCTTTAAGCGTTTTCCGCAAACAATGTATTGAGACAATATCCTGTTTGATCTTTCAATATGAAACAAAAATTGAATACATATAATGCAAAATTTTTACTTACAAGCACTTGATTATTTCCAGACTCTTTTACAATTGTTTCTTTTGCTGTTTCCCCCTTCGTAGTGTCACGGCAAGCGATTATTACTTTGGCTCCGCGTATAGCGAAATCTCTCGCCACTTCATACCCAATACCTAGAAAAGACAAACAAGAACAAAATGCAATTGAATGTACGTAGTACGAACTTCTTTTTTTTAATTTTTATTTTATATAGTTACAATTTTAATACAATTTCTATACATTTATACATATCGCTCACTCCTTTCAAGAACGTCATAAATCAAAAAACTTGATTTTTCAGGAGAACGTTTTTAAAGTTTAAAAATATAACACAATGTCTTTTAAAATAAATATCATGCCACTTATTGAACTTTTAACTATGCAACAGATTATTTTAGGTAAAACCTAAAGGTTTTTTCTCCATTTGAAAAATATTTAGTATATTTAAAAAAATAATTTAACAATACCTTTTCTTCAAAATGCAAAAACAACATTTTCTACCATGTAGCGCGTAAATATTAAGTTAAAAATATGCCTCTTTTGCTGGGATATAGTACATTTTCTGGGCATTCCGAAAACATGCACAACTGAAAATTGACAATTTTTTATTTATGACGTTCTTGAAAGCAGTTAGCGATATGGCAAACTTATAACGTTAGTTTCACTGTGCCTCTCCAAAAAATAGACGGAGCTCTTGTGCTTGGAGAGGGACTTACACTCAAGGTTTATTGTTTTATTTGATTAATGGTATAATGGTCTTTTTGTTTTATTTTATATTTATTTTTTAAGATTTACATGTAGTAAAAACCCTTATCCGCACCCCAATGGTGCATAGGGCACTGCGTCATATAAACGCAGTGTTATCTTGTTCGTTTACACATGAAGGAAAGGTGATCGGCGCTCCGCTTCAGGTACCAGTCCAGGGTAATATTGAATAAATATTACAGTAAGAAAATCAGTCATATTTATTTGATCCCCCTCGGGAATCGAACCCAGGACCTCCAGTACGGTAGCCGAGCGTGCTGACCATTACACTACGGAGGCGGACAATTTTAGATTTGTTTAAAGATTTACATGTAATGGGCATTAATTTTTTTCCTAATAATTTTGATATCTTTTTTTTTTTCTGTAGGGAGTTTATTGAAATATTTAATTCCCAATGTTCTCCCAATAAAAAATGTGTTCATTAATCATAAAAATTTGAGGACCTACTCTTTAAGTATCTTGCCTTCTATGCAATGAGCACTAATTTTTATTTTAACACTGCGTTTGTATGATGTAGTGCCCTATGCACCATTGGGTACGGACTTATCCATAAGTAAGACTTAACCCTTAGGTTTGAATGAATTTTTATTTTACAGAGCCTATTCTGATTTTCGTCTTCCCTAATTCTGATTTCAGATATCACTTAATGTATACAGTAAAAAAAATTGTAGCTATGTTATATTGTTCTCATATACGTAAAACTGTACTAATTTTCTCTCATTATCATTTTCATATCAAAATCCATACATGTTTAGGTACCTCGTGCGTGGGTATTGTGCGGGAAGCCAAAGCAGGATATTTAAAAGAAATGCGTACTTACAGTTTGTTTATTGAAATAAATTCTTACACTTTGGTTACGATTTGATATTAACTTATTATAATTTATCTAATAGATTATTGAACTTTAAATTAAATAAGAAGCTAAAATATACGTCCTTTAACAACCCAGCGATACAGGCGAATCTTGCCCCCGCGCTCCGGTTGGCTGCTTTTGTTGAATCCGCTCGGGTTGCCAACTTGGCAGTAGCAATAGTTCAGTGTTGCCAACTTGGTAGTAGTAGTGGCTACCCGCCTACACATGTATAGGCGCCCTTGAGGTAGGTTTTTACGAAAATGGCGCTATATAAATCATCCAAAATTTTTATTATTATTACGTATATGAGAACAATATACGATGAACGATTTTTACCCATGAACTTTATATTTACAAGCATAATCATAATTTTTTAAGAAATTCGAATTACAAATTTTATGGATTTCAAACATTTTTATTGTAATTTACCAACTTCGTAATTTGGAATTTTTACTGTACTATTATTGTATGAAAATTCATTAAATATCTTAAAAAATTCAAAATTATCATTCGAATTTTTTATATTGTTTTTTGATAAAAAAAAACCTGAAAGATCAATCCTGTTATCATATATCAGGGATATTATTTTTCTGCAATATAATTTTTTTGTGTGATTTCATGATTTAATGGAGCTACTGATATACAAAAATTGTTTCCAACATTTTGAGTGTGTCCAAATACTAATATAAGAGTTTCTGCTTAATAAAAAGCTTCTTTACATCTCACCAATAGATGTCTCTAGTGAAGTTCTAGTGATTCAAGAACAAGGTTTCTAAATTGGTTCATATATATAGAACTTCCAAGGATTTGAGTAGTTTGGTTGTCAATAATGGGTAGAATTGGTGAATGTTACACGTATGTAAAGTGATCACTTAAACCAGCCTATGACGGTCGTCAGCCCCGTAAATGCCCAGACTTCCATATTCTTCTTCATCTTTGATGAGATGTCAACAAAATAATACAAAAATTGTTACAATTTCGATATAGAAAATACCTAAAATATTTATAAAATTTTCCGAAATATCCAAAAATTATATTGTTTACCAAAATTGTCTTAGGTAATATTAGTGTGTGAGTTAGCCATGTATCGCTGACTCATTGTAGTTATATAATAACAGAGATAAAATATCTTACATGAATAATATATTTCCATAAAATTGACACATTATGTCAATAGAAAGATAAATTGAAATACGTTTGGATGAATGAACTCACATTTAAGAGATAGTTTTGGGAGTTTTAAGACTAATTGAATGGTTTAAATCAAAAGAAATATTGGTATACATAAATAGTTGTGTCGATTACCAGTACATTGCATTAAACTATCTATTATCTATTATCGAATTTTGGTTGTTTACAAATTATTTTAGTCTTGCCGATTTGTTTACATAATAATAATGACATTGACTAAAGCCGACTTTCTATAAATATCTCATACCTGTATTTGCGCCGGTGACAATAGTAGTCTTTCCATCAAGCCGAATACTTTTGTCGCACATTTTCGAAGACATTTTGTTGTATATTTTAAAAGCAGCCAACGCACCAGTAACACTCGCGACCGTGCCGTAAAACGAAGGAGAAGCTAGAATTGACATTTCAATACAAAACGTAAAACGCAAAGATAACTGAGATAAAAGCAAAGATAAAAAAGGTTACTGACATTTACAAGTGTTGCTACATCAAAAAATAAAACTCAGAAGTAAGTAGGACCAGTGTAAAATAATATTTCCAATAAATAATCATTCCGATTCAGTAGGCTAGGCCTTGCCTCTTTTACAAGACGACAGGTTCTCGCCACTCAGGACGTCCACTGCTGACATCCATAGGCAGTTCTTATCTGAACTTCGGTATGTGGACCTGACTAGGAAGAATGCAAGGCAGCTGGCAGTTAACAGAAGAGCCTGTTTGTGGAGTCCACATGCTCCACATAGGAAGCGGATTCGATTAAGTCGTAGAGGAATCATTTTATTTATACTTACCCTTTTATAACCAAATCCATGACTTGGTTTTTTGAAAAAAAATCATAAAACCAATTTCTTTTTTTAGTAATTTATTAATGAGAAAAGTAAAAAATATATTAGATAAAATGTACCATATTAAGGTTTTTTTGGTGGTGTAAAATATATAAGAAAAGTGGTGTCTTCATCAAAATTATATGAATTCATTCTCAGTTTTTTTTTTAATGTAAACTAAGTAGTCCATTAACTATATTTTTGTATAAAATACATACATCTGCTAAGGACTTTTTTTTATAAGCTTCACACCATGAATTGTGGCTCAGTATTTAATACCTTAAATAAATAATAAGTGAAACAATAGCAAAAGTTTATTAAGATATGCTTATGTAAATAAAAAATTATAACTCAAATATTGCACAAAAAGCACACAATCCAAATATTTAAGAAATAATAAACTTATGCTTAATTTAACTCTGAGCACTATCTGATTTTAGCCTATCCTTATATAATTGTGAATTCTTGATTGCAGAGTATAGGGTAAACAAGACGTGTAATGCTTGAACTTTTCCATTGAGTCCCAGCTCAGGATTGGTAGGAATATCAAAGAGGCTGCAAATTATGTCCACATATTGGCTCAACGAACAGTCCAAGGTTGCCGGAGGGAACCCAACTTCGTTAAGCTTATTTTCCATTGCTTCTGGCCACTCTTCCATCAGTGTGTCTATATCTGGCATGGGTCTAAAAAATCAAAGATGGAGAAAAATATAAACCAGTTAGAGAGCAGAAGCTTTTATAAGCTTTTAATGCTTATGCATTCCATTTGCTTACTGTTGGTAGAGCACGAGAAGCCAGAAAACATTGTACAGATCGTAATTAGGTTTGCGATTACTTGTGATTAGTATACTGAGGGTTGGGTGGCAAACTGTCTTGAGTATAATTAGGTTAGGAGTTGATGAAAAAACCACCCACAAACAATGCGTTAATAGTACATAGAGCACTGCATCGCATCAATGCAGTATTGTTTCCATTGTTTAATGCATGAAAGCAAGGTCATTCCTGCGCTTCAGGAACATTGCTAATATTTATTTCAACACCCCTGATAACTAAACTCAGGACTGCCAAACACGCCAACCATTTCACTATGGAGATGGACAAAATTGTAATTCCAGTTCATTTTTATTTATTTTTCTTACTTAGTATAATGCACATTTGGTGGGGGCTTCGATTGATGTAATTCGCTGACATCTTTTATCCACCTTTCAATAGCCTTCCCATTCTTTTCTGCATTCTCAATTTTTTTGACAACCTAGAATATTATTATTATTTATTTTCAAGTCTACATGAATAAGAAATTCAGTTACAAATTAAAAATGAAAGATATAAACATTTAAAAAAAACATAATGTACCATAGTTTGTTTTGCTGAATTGGATTTGGTAGCTGCCCTTAACTGCAAGTGAAGAAGTGCGGGATCACTTTGATTTGGTGACGGTTCATCAAGAACGATGAGGCCTAGAATGAATAATTGCCGATGAACTTAAAAACAAATGCTAGAATGAAACATAATTTACAAATAATCAAAAACACATTACATGAAATGAAATACAGTGCAAAACAAATCATTTAAATGTGTTTTATCAATCATATGAAAATACAACAAACTTACAAAAACAAGTTAAAACAAAAGTTAAATAAGTAAAAATTAAAAGTGAGAAACAAGATGAAGGTGGAAAGAAGACTCACTATTTCAATTCCTTACCTAGTTCACCAATTTTATCCAGTGTTTTCTGAGACAAACTTTCTCCTGCAAGATTACACTGCGGAGTAACCACTTTTATAAAGGCATCAATGTCTCCGACTGCCGGAATATAGTCAGGGAGGAACGGCTTCAATTTGAAATCAATATCTATCTTTTGCGGTGCATATCTGCAAAATAAAATGACAAATATAAATCAAAGTTGGATTGACAAATGTAATTCTGACTGTTAAAATCATAAAAATAGACATATACATACGCGCATGTATAAAGTGATCACTTAACCAGGCTATAATAGGACAAAAGCCCTGTAAATACCCAGACTTCTATAATCTTTTCCATCCATTCATATACTTTGGATTTGTTTGGATCAACGCGACCGCTTTGTAATTAAAAATAATAATAAACGACTTCGGATGGAAAAGGTGTTTCTACCCGTTCGGTCGATTGATGCTTAAGGACGGGAAGGGTATTTTTACCTTCTGCGCCGGCCTCATTTCAAAGCAAGAAAAAAAAAGTTATCCAATGTTTTTACATTTTTCCACATATAGATTATTGCTCAACAATATTATTTTTGGCAAATGAAGGAAATTTAAATACATTTGAAATTATACTAGATAAAGCAATAAAAATAGTTCTTAAGAAAAACAGATATAAAAATATAGAAAAAAATAAGAGAAGAACTAAACTGGTTATCTATAAAAAAGAGACATAAATTTAATATGCTGATCTTTATGCATAAATTTTTTAACGATAAATTACCAAAATATTTTAAGGATAAAATAGTTTTAAACAAATTGTCATGAACATATTACTAGAAATAAGGATAAAATAAGGCTGCCATTGTTGAAAAAACCGAGTCACAAAATTGTTTAATGTATATATAAGGGTTTGAAAATGTATCATGAGATGCCTGAATGTATGAAGAATGAAAAGAGTCTGAAAGAATTTAAAAATAAATGTTTTGTTTACTGTAAGGATATGTAAATATATGTATATAGATTATGTTAATTAAGTGTAAATAATAGTTTATATTAGTGTATAATATAAGCTAGCTTAAGTTTTTTTTTTTAAATATGAAAATTATAAATCAATCTCTTAACTATATATACATAATTATCGAATCCCGTCGCCAGCGGTCCGCGGGTGTAAAAAATACTCATCTAAATGTGTTAACATTGTCTTATTCTTACTCTTCTGTTGTAGAGTAAATAAATCAAAGGAATGTCGCTTTGGGTACCTCAGAATGTGTTGAAAGATCTCGGCTATGTCAGGGCTGACATCGAGATCTACGAACTGCTGGGGATCGTATGCCCCCTCGGCTGGTATGACCATGCTAGTCCTTCCGCGGACCCTGTTTCTTCCCACTCCTAATTCATCCAAATCATTGCTGTCCGTTTCTGAGTGCACAAAATAACAACAGATAAATGTTAAATATGGTCAGTCATTTTATGACATTACACGCTTTGAAAAAATAGTCAAATGTCAGTTACCAGATTGCATGTTTTTAATTTTGTTATAGTACCAATTAAAAAAAAAAATAGCACTTGCCAACTCCAATACACTTATGATGAGATGCACAAATGTGGAAGAGCCAAATAATGTTTGCAAAGACAGAGTATAAGGCGTTCTAGTTTCTCTGCTTACCCCTGTAGAAGCAGCGTGATAATAAGTTGATTAATAAGTTTACCGGAATTATCTGAAGAATCGCTGTTTTTACTGTTCTGTTTAGTTAACTCATGCCTTTCTCGAGATACTTGCTGGGACAATGGCGGTCTTTTTTCTGTCATTCTTGTGATGTTTTGAGGCTTATCTGGAGGCTAAATTATTCAATACAAATTAATAAAAATTATCCAATTCTGTTTTTTTTTTTAAAGTAGGTATATTTATTTTTGTATATCTATAAAGGTGGAGACTGACCTTCACATTTCGTCGTAACGTAACACGTTACGATGCGAGCATTCAGGCAGTCAGTACAGCGAGCCGAGCGCTCCATCCATAGTTTCAGATACTCAGTGATGCTCGACACGAGCGATATTACTACGAAATGCTCTGGTCAGTCTGCACCTTAAGCACCTAAGCATCAAGAAGCGAAACCCATCTATGCAAACAGTGTTTTAGGATAAATCAAGTGGCTTGAACTATGTATGGGTGAACCAATCAGCAATTTTAACCCGTAGGGACATCTAAGAACTGGTTTTCATTGTCATAATTCCAGCGAGCTGATTTTCTAGCTACATCTCTCCACAAATTTTCGCCTTTATTTACGTTATTTCTTTTTATTGTTAACTCTTTGAACCCTTAAGGCCGGTAAACCAGCTTTATTTAGTAACGCATACTGTATACCCTACGGCCTGGAATACCGGCCTGCAAAGAAAAAACCGAGACGATACTTTTGACTAATTGCGCGTCATCGCGAGTTCGAGAGGGGGAAGAACTTGTTTGAACATGAACTCAGATTAATTTTGATTAATTTTGATTCGAAATTTCATTTGTAGTCAAAATATAATTTTTTGGTCAAAAATTACTCAGGAGCTCAGGTTAGGGTACTTGTATAATGAGCGCTTCAGGGTTCAAAGGGTTAATTACTTTAATTTTATTATATAATACTATAGTTGTAAAAAATATATCGGTCACTCCTTTCAACAACGTCAAATATTGAAAAACTTGGTTTTCAGGAGATTGTTTTTAATGTTTTAGAATTTAATGAAATGTAAAACTGTTGGGTAATATATCCAAAATAAAACAAGGTTTTTGTTGGATTCAATTCTACATTTATTTATGAATATCTTAATATGTGATGCGTTTCGTCTTAATGAGTCAGTGTTTGATAAGAAGACGAAACGCGTCACGTATTAAGATATATGTACATAAATAAATGTAGAATTCAATCCAACAAAAACCTTGTTTTATTTTGGATATTTTACCCAACAATTCAATATGGAATTCTACCAACTGTCTGCAGTTACAATATATAATGAAATGTATTAAAAATAAATATCATGCCGCTTATTGAACTTTTTACTGTGCAACAGATCTTTTTAGTTAAAACCTGAAGGTTTTTTTCTCCATTTGAAAAATATTTAGTGTATTTAAAAAAATAATTAAACAATACCTTTTCTTAAAAATGCTAAAACAACACTTTCTGCCCTGTAGCGGGTAAATATTAAGTTTATTAATTAAGCTTTTGCTGGGATATAGTACATTTTCTGGGCATTCCGAAAACATGCGCTACTGAAAATTGACAATTTTTTATTTATGATGTTCTTGAAAGGAGTGAGCAATATGGCTGACTAAGTATTGCACCCATCACTTAGACAAGCTGGAATTATATAAAATGCAATTCCACCAAGAAATGTCAGTCTAATATACTTTTTTTTTAATGTTTAACAAAGTTTCCGCCAGACATTCAAAATAAAAAGCATTGTTTTATTTCATTCTTACCTTATTTCTTGAAGGGAGGTCATTTATAAAACGTTCTGGTTCTGGAGAATCAGAATCGCTTAAATCGTCATACATATCCATTGTTCTTTCATGCTTAGCTAGAGGTCTTTTTTTTGGCAATTTTTCTAAAACCTCGCTCCCTTCCTGGTCGGAATTACTTGGACTCTTCACTTCGGAGGCATTCAAGACATCGATAGTTTCATCATACATGATTCGAAGAAATTATTCACATCAACAGAATATAGAATTCAATAGCAATAATCATTTAAACATTATTTAAGACTCAAATTAGTGCAAACAAAGAATCAAATTTGTTTGTTGTTTTTGAAGGCGGTTTCCATGGTTACGCCGATTCTAGAATCGATTTTTATGGCTCTTAAGTGCCTATTTAACTAGTCATGTAAACTACATATTTATATTATGACCCCTATCCGAATCTATGTGATGCATAGGGCACCTCACAGAATTGATACGATGCTGACTTGATCATTAATAATATGGAAGCAAGGTCCTGCTCTATATTTGCTATTATATTACACATATGTTACATATTCTTCTTCTTCTTCTTTTCATTTTAGCTCCCTAGGAAGCATTGGAGCATAAGGCCAACACAAGATGTCTACAAGTCACTCTGTCACGCATCATCTCCTTGGCTTCCTCCCAGGTCAGTTCGGCATCTCGAAGTTCCGCTGAGTATAGTTGGTGAATGGTCGTCAGCGGCCTTCCGGGACGCCGGAATCCTCGGGTTTGGAAGAGGAGACATGAGGGGTTAATGCTCTCAGTTGGCATTCTAAGGACATGTCCCAACCATGGCCACCTTCTCCTCTTCAGGACTTGTGTTACATATACAAATGTAATAAAATACCTAGGTACCTACCTATAGATTTTATTAAGTACTTACATATAGTACCTACATAAAACAGATCTACCACCAGATGTCGCATGCGTCACGCTGAATAAAACCTAAGACATCAGATAGAAAAAATATAATATTCTGAACTGTCAGAATCAGATAGATAGATAGAAAAATATTATAAAGATAAATTAAGAATAAACTTTAATTATAAACTTTAATTACAAAGCAACACATTGTTTATTTTATTATTATACACCCACTTTACATATTATTTACACCCAATTTACAAAGAAAAATATTACCACGTTATACAAATACATAAAAGAACTTTATAAGTTCATTTCGCATTCGTTAAAACGAATTTTCCCAATCACAGTGAAGATTTTTTTTAAAGCAACAGTTCATTATTTTCGTATTTTGAATGAACAGTATTAATTTCATTAAATATAAAATATGTAACACTAAACATTCTCAAATAATTGCAAGGTACCTTTTTATTAAATAAAATGCCAGGTGAGTATTTTTATGAAAACATATATTTATAATACAGAAAAATAATTAAAAAAATAATAAATAGATTTTTGTCAGAAATATTTGATTGGCAAATAACAATTGCATACAACAAACATAAATTAACATAAATAAAAGAATTATGATTTGTTATATAAAGTATTTTCTTTACTGACTAAAAAAGCAATTTATTTGAATATATAATTTTTTATATATTTCAATAACTTCCTGGCAAATCACCATAAGGATCATTTTGAAAAAAATAAAAAACATGAAACTTCGTATGAACTATGAGCAATCAAAATCATACTAAGATATAATCCAGTTATTATAATCAGATAGCTTTATAGAACAGATGATAATTCTTTAAGTTTTGAAAATTTTCACCAGAACTGCCCGATATGTCATAGGATACTGTGAAAACTGACCACGAAAAAATGAGTTTGTGTGACTAAATATTATATAAATTCCGAAACATGCTTTTAAAAAACCTTAAACTAGAATTTCAGAACCATATTTTAACTGGATTTAAGAAACAAATTTAAAAGCCCACATTTTTGTTGAATAAGCATATTATTTAGCGCACATATCCACAAAAGATGTTTTACAGCTAAATACAAAGAGATTAAGCAGTTCCTCACCCCTGTTTCATAGCCTTTTCATGTTTTTTCCCACTTTCTTGGCCAGTATTGGTCACCATTCAATGATCAGTTTTTGCAGCATGCTCACAATATCCCTCAATGATGCATGTGCCATTTTAGTTATAATTATTGATTAACCAAACATATAAATAAGTAAATATATAAAATTATATATAAAGTGTATATTCATTATCTGGGATGGAAAGGTGGCTACTATCACTAGTTTCCCGGTTAGTAATTTGTTCATTTAACAGCCATAAAAATACATTGATGATTCTTTATACATTGACCTTTCTACTAGAGTTACAAATCAACAATTCCAATTTTTTTTATAATTATTATTTATTTGTGTATTTCCTGATAAAATCAGTTGTCAATTTTATTATTTATATTTTTATAAACATTATCAATAAAACAACTTAGAGTTGCAATAAAATATTGATGTAAATAGTTTCTAAGCAAATTGAAAATTCAGCATACATGAACAAACAATTGACGCAGAATCCCCGTGCGCTAACTATCTAATATATCAGGGTTTAAAATGCCAACTCGGCCGAGTTTGAATGCGTAGCCACCGTAGGTTGCAAACAGTGCGTTACTTTTGCCGTTCCTAAGAATAATAGATTAAGTACAATGTCGCTCTACCTAGGAGTATGTACATAATATGCCATTGTAATACGCGCGAGTTTCTACGCAGTCAGGTCCCGCAAGACCGTGACGATGGTTCTCTGGTGGATTTCGGCCCATTCCAGATTGTTGGCGACACTCTCCAGAGCTTGCTTCACGCTGAGACTGGACTCCTGCAGGAGGTCCTTGTTGTCCTCTGTCCAGCGAATAAGCTGGAAAAAGATTCATTCCTTAGTATCTAATAACAGTATGTGACAAATACAGTCAACAGTCCGCCTGCTCCTGAGGAGTTTTACGTGGTTTCCTCCCAGCAATGAGCAAATGCTGAGAAGTTCTTGATTGGCCCACACTAGATTATCCCTCCTGTTCCCAACACAGATTCAAATAAAAACATATTTAATTAGCTAGAAGAAACAAAAATCCACTAAATGATCTATAAACATTGTACATAATAAGCAAGGTAAATAATAAATGCAATTCCCATCTAAAAAAAGAAAAGTATGTGACAAATAGACCATCGAAAAGTTGTGGTACCGTGGTTAGTGTTGTGGACTGTCGAGTCAGAGTTTCTGGGTTCGAACAGACTCTACCACAATTTGATACCTATTTTATACCTAATGAGCCACTTAGGCTGACAGAAATAATATGAATCTGAAGTATTTTTGTACATTATAAAAACACAAATATTTCGATTGGATTGTATTCATTTAAATAAAATTTAATTGTCCGCCTCTGTAATGTAATATACTGGAGGTCCCGGGTTCCATCCCGGGAAGGGGGGGGTTAAATAAATATAAGTGATTTTTTCACTCTAATATTTATTCAATATTACCCTGGACTGGTACCTGAAGCGGAGGGCTGATCACCTTTCCTTCATGTGGTCATGATCAAGATAACACTGCGATAACACTATGTTTATATGATGCAGTGCCCTATGCACCATTGGGTGCAGTTGAGGGTTTGAAGTGAAGAAGAAGAAGTATTTATTTATTTGTGTTTATTAAATGATTAAACTTCACAATGACCCACGACAAAAAAGATTATCACATTATCGTAATATATCCTAAAATAAATTGTTTAAAAGTATTATATAAAATTATATATTTGTTTAGTGGCAGAAGAAAACAAACTAACCTCCTTTTGCTCATGGCGCGATGTAATTTGGGCTGCAATAGTATTCACATAGCGTCCCAGAACATTCAAATGGTTCTCGTGGCTAGAATTGAAAATTTAATCAAGGTTAGCGTGTACTATCCGAATAGCTTGAAATACTTTATTTTCACTTTGTTTTACACTTCAATTTCACTTTCAACATGAGTACGGTAGAACGGGGCTACTTGAACTTTGATGTGTTACTTGAGCCCAGTACAAAAAAATATTTAAATCTGTATTTGGTCTACAACAATGAACATATCGACATGATTCATTGTTTCCCTGACATGTTGTCACGATACGTTTATTGTAGACCAAATACAGATCTAAATATTTTTTTTGTACTGGGCTCACATAACACATCAAAGTTCAAGTAGTCCCGTTCTACGGTATATATTTTGAGTGTGTCCATATAGTTCACAAATCTGGATTATCTCCAATTAGGTGTTATTTTTTACATTATTTTTGACATCTCAACATAGATGAAGAATAATATGGGAGTCTGGGCATTTATAGGGTTTACAACCGTCATGGGGTGGTTTAAGTGATCACTACACGTGTAACATATGTAGATCATATTCCATTTTGTCGGTAGTGATTTGGTCAGATCAAATATACTGATGCATTTGTATTTATTTTCTAATCTGAGTAGTATTTGGGCAGTCTTGTATCGACTTGATGATGACCATTTTGTGAAATGTTGAGTGGTTAATTACAAAGTATGACAGCGTGAACTTACTAATTGGCAATGTCTTTGATCCTGGAGTACAGGAAATCCCTCGCCACGTAATATCCCAGAGATCCATAGCCGACAGAGCTGAACGCCGAGTGGGAGTCTTGCTTCCTGATCTCGCTGTCTTTGGTGATGGACTCCTCCAGTAGCCTGACAAAGAAAACATGCAATTTACGACAATACAATCAAACTGGGGAGATACTTGGGAGATAGATGATGTCTTACTTAAGTTTTAATCTCTCCGTCAATACCACCCAAACTGTGGGGTTATAAAATACCAGGTCAGATAGAGTTTGGCCTCACATTTGGGGCGTAGTGATTATTTTAAATAGATAATATTTATTATCTGCAAGGCATATGTTTCAAATGTTTATATTCAATCTAAAAATTTAGTTTAAAATAAAGAAATTGTAGAAAAAACTCACTTTGCGGGGTACAACCTTTTCATTATCACATTTCGGACGGGAAAGGTATTTCTCCCCGTTTGGTCGATGGATGTTTAAGGACGGGAAGGGTATTTTAACTTTCTGCGCCGGCCTTATTTCAAAGTCAAAAAAGAAGGAATCATCCAATGTTTTTATATCAATATTATATGCCAATTTCTTTGTTAAGGTCTTAATCATATGTAATTAATTATGAAATCCTGTCGCTAGTGGTCAGCAGGCGTAAAAAAATACCCGTCGAAAATGAGTTAATATTTAACTTTTTGAAAGGTTGACATAACTGAGTTGTCTTGTGAAAATATTTATTAAAAAATGCAGTATGATCAACAATACAAAAAAAAGACTGGTAAGGCCTTGGTTTATTTCTGTATTTCATTTTAAATGCACACTGTAAATACCGTAGATTCGATGTATCCATTAATACATGACGGAGTGCATTAGAGGTACAAGGTTGTATGGGCGACAACCAATCGGATGAAGCAATCTGGTCACAGAGCTGATGAAGACATCAGTGGCAGCTGCCTACGAAGCAGTGCAAGATTGTTCCAGACGGATTAAACTTGCCCGCAACAAGCCATAACTGGGACCAGACGTAATCGCTATTCTCATCCTAAAGACATGTTGAATTCTCAAGCGATGGTACTTTCTAAAAAGTGGACTCCCAAATGTCCTTCCATCTCTTGCTAGCTCATTTACTACTCAATTACGTCACGACCGGTGCCGCGGCGTAGTTAGGTAGACGCTCGACTGCGAAAATGGTGTTGCGGGTTAGATTCCTGCCAATTGCAAAATGACTTCTGGATGTCTGGGTGTTTGTGATGTATTTTTCACATTAACCTTCCATATCCTTACTATCCTACCTGCAGACAAGCCTCTTATTATATTATTACAAGGGTTATTCTTTTTTTTTAAATAGGAAGGTGGCAATGATAGAATTTAAAATGCCTTTAAAAACTTGTAAGCCTTTCATCTCCCATTCTTCTTACAATCTATGCCAAATTCTGTTGTTTTCTCTATCCTATCTGACCAAGCCCTGAACCTTGGAACGGATCTGAGTATTTCTTACTCTGTCTCTTAGAATATTGCTTAGATCTTACAAGACTTAAGACATCAAAGAAGGCAATGGTACGCATGTGAGGAGAATGGAACCATCCAGACTCCCCCACATTGCACTGCACCCCAAGGTAGACCACCACAGTGATTAGACAGCTGAGAATCAACATTGTAGGAGGCTAATCCCTCTTTAAAAGAGCTTCTCAAGCAGAAGAAGAAGAAGAACAGATCTTAGTATCTTTGTCTGTGAAAAACTAAAAATAATTGACTTAAATTGCCATAATTGATGTTGGCAAGAGTGTCTTACTTGGCAAGAAGCCACGTCTCCTTGGCGCAGCCGAGGGCGCTCAGGATGGTGCCCTTCTCGCTGGCCACATTGGCCTTCACGTATCTCTGCCACAAGAAGTCCCATTCCTTCTCTCCGCCCTTGGACATCCCCTTGCAGTACACTATGTTGCGGAGGTCGTTCTGTATCCTGAACAAAACAGACAAAATCACTGTGAGGCTCTATTGAAAAACTCACTCCATTTACAGCCAAGATAAGTGATATTTTCAAAGTGCTGTAGATTTAAAAAATTGTTTGTTAAAATTTGGAGGTAAATATAAATAAAACACTTATTTTTTACCACTTTAGCATTATATTTTAACGACTTGTTTCAGAAGCTACAGATGCTTCCATCTGCAGTTTCGAATACCAACTTTGAGAGTTTATATTCAAACCATGAATGATGACTTTGAGAGTTTATATTCAAACCATGAAAATGATGGAAGCATCTGTAGCATCCGAAACTAGTCATTAAAATATATTACTCAATTGGTAAAAAACATGTGTTTTTTTTTTTAATAATCTAATTGTGTCTGATCCGAAGTGAATTTCAAAACAATAAATACACGCACCCAATGGTGCATAGAGTACTGCATCGTATAGAAGCAGTGATATTTTGATCGTTGAATACACGAAGGAAAGGTGATCAGCCTTGCGCTTCAGGTACCAGTCCAGGAAGATATTAAATAAATATAAGAGTGAAAAATCACTAATATTTATTTTGACCCTCTCGGGGATCCAACCCGGGACCTCCAGCATGCTAACCATAACACTATGGAGGCTGACCCCTTAATTACACGTACCTATAAAATTAACAACAATATAACTCCTCGTAATACTTACGGATTGTCAGCATCCGGATTGTCCTTGGCCATCCACTGCTGGAAGAGATCTTGGGCATTCTCCTCACAGTCCGCCACTCCCATCTTGCAAGACCAGGAACTGATGAGAATCTAAACAAATAACATATCAAGTTAATTCAGATACATCATTTTGCTTCAAATCAAATTGTGAATTCTTTATAAAAAGCCTAACAAGAGTTGAGTCTTTCATTGAACATATAAATGTATAACGCCAATGGTTCTATTAAAAATAATTAAATGTTAGAAACATCTTAACCTATTGTTTGCGGGAAACGCTTAACACGTTACACGCCATGGGGACTAGTGACCTCACCTGAGTTGGATCACAGCATCTATAAAGTTCTTATATAAATGGGTGGGTATACTAATTGGCGTCGGGTTTGATGAAAAAACTGCCCTACAACAATGCGTAAATCAGTTTCCGCAAACTTTTTCTATTCAAGGTACACCTACCAAATCAAAAAATTTCAGAGGTGCATATTTACCATTTTATGGTAACATATTCAACATATCATGTTTAATGCGAAATGTGAGCCTATATAACTGAGCACGGGCAATCAAAATTTGGAGTGTTAATTTCACAAAACTAGACTTTTTTCCGCGGCACACCAACTAATCACCACAATACAGCAGTGTGCCGCAGCACACTCAAAGCGGAACAATGGTGTAAATGACCATAGAGTGGAAGCTACACTATGCGACATGATGCCATATTAAGAAGCCGTCAGTAAGTCACCTGGTGCTTGACGGCGTCCAGCTTGCCGGGAGTGGCTACGAGCTTGGTGTGCAGGCCGCCCAGGCGCAGGAAGTGGGGCTCCAGCAGGCGGCGCATGTAGCCGCGCAGGGCCCCGTACTGTGGCAGGCGCTGCAGCAGCGTGTTCACACGGCTAAGACTGGACAGGGCCGCCTTCCAAGGCAGGTACTGTTCCTCCTTGCTCAGGTACTCTAACAGGCTGGGAAATTAATCAATTCTTAGCCTGAGTGTGTTAACCTTTCCGGGAGTATAGATGTTAATGAACGTCGGTGTGAATTTTCCTCAAAGGAGTGTATGGACATTAACCTGTCCGGGAGTATGGCCGTACATGTACGGCCATACCAAACTTTTCTCAAAGGAGTATGGACGTACATGTACGGCCGATACAAAATATGATTTATGACACGATTTATATCAAAACATGTTAAAAACATGATTTATCGATATTTCGATAATTTTGATATAAACCATGTTTACTGGTGTAAACATCTTTGTTTATTCAAGAAAATATGTTGCTTATAGCATAGACTATAATATAAAATTGTAAAAGTAAAAAAAAAACAAAAACAAATTCACTCCTCAGATACAGTTTTGTCCGGAAAAACTCACACCCGGACAGGTTAATGATCGCCGAAGTCCATCCGTCAGTTGGTATGATGTAACTTGTATAGCAATGGCATCTATGGATATTTGTATGTAATTTTGTCATTAAATAAATCCTAGAGATGGTAAGTTTTATTTTATTTTTAAATAATTTCTATATTCAAAAAAATGTATATCATGGATACCTTGGAGAGACGAAATGCTCCGGTCAGTCCCCACCTTTAGAGCTTCTGTGGTGAATTTCCGCAAATACCCCAAAGTCAGTTCCTTTATGTCTTCCAAGTTACAGATTGCAGGTATCTCTAGCACTGACCTGATGGCTTGCTTGTAGTGCAGCTTGCGGGCGGAGGCGAGGGCCATGGAGTCGGTGATGAGCTGGAACCTGGTGAGGGCCGGTATCTCGCTATGGTTGGCAGCCATCAGGGCTTGCTTCAGCAGTCCCCAATTGCGCTCGTCATAATTCACCCTGTACACACCTGCACAATTCATATTTAAAAATTCATTACAATGATTAAAAAAACACTTGTTTTTATACCACTTGGGTTTTATTAAAGACTACTAGTTTTGGAAGCTAAACTTCTATCGTCAGGTCTGAATAATAACTAAAATATAAAATTGTTCTATAAATAAGGAGAGGGGTAAGTTAGGTGGAGGGGGTTAGTCAAAGGGCGGAGTTTGAAAAAAAAGGAAAAATGGAAAGCGAAGGTGAAGAATTTTGAAACAATATATTATTTAATAAATTATTATTAGAATTTAGGTTTTTTTGGATTTCTAAATTTCCTAAATTTTCTAGAATGTTGCAGAGGAAAGAGCAAGTAACAGAACGTACCCGCCATGTCGATGTTGAAGAGCAGCCAGCTGTCCTTGTCGGGCATGTCCTGCAGCGTGAGGGAGGGCTCCGCGGGCAGCCAGGAGGAGGGCACCTGCCCGGGCGGCGGGGCGCCGGCCGCCCAGTAGCTCAGCGGCACCCACCACAGCGGCTGGGCCGACTTCTTGCTCTTCCCCATCTGCTCGCGGTACTGGCGCTGGAAACAAAACGCAAAACTAACTATCATGCTGCTTCACAGAGAGAATAGAATTCCACATTCTCATTCATTCATTTATTCATCTTAACCTTATAGTGAGTTGCTATGTCGGGGTCGACACTTATAGTTTTGGCGACATGTTGCCGTGTTTCGTGATCACGCTAGGTGGTCACGTTTTTAATATAATGAGGAAATGCCAGAATGAAATTAAAGAATGTTGTACTCACAGTTAGTCCTTTTATTTATATAAGTGTGATTACATTGGAATCAGATAATTACAAAATACTTAATACTCTATATATAAATAAAAGAAGCAAAATGAAAGTCGCAATAAAAACGTCCAATGATTCCAACAAACTAGGTAGCTCTCGGCGCCTTTGCAATCGGCCTGCCTCGGCATTGGTTTCGCTCGGAAATCTCTGTTCCCATTCGTCTCGTTACGCGTCCGTCAGCGCTGCCAACTCGACGGTGTAGCTACGTCTCCTACAACTTCTTCCACATTCATGCATCTCCTCATGGGTATGTACGAGGTGATAACATTATTCTGGTTTATTGAACTGCGACTCTGGCATTTTTAACCTACCCCTCCCGGTGATATGTATTTAACCCTTAGAGTGCCAACCGTCGATAGATCGACTCTCTATTAATGCGTATAAAGTGCGGAGCGTCGGAATACCGACTATTGCGCAGTTTTAAATAAAAACAGTTACATAGCAATTAAATAAATACAGTTATAGTAAAAAATATGTTTCATTTGAGTAGTTTGATATTTCCCTTACACATAACAGAGAGAATTACAAAAATTCATCTACATTTGAGGAAAATAATTAAGATCTCTGCACACTTAGTTAAACAAACAAAATATGTGAAAATAAGCTCGGCACTATAAGGGTTAATACTCAACTTTCAAAATGAGAATATCAATATTAAATATAAAATATAATAGATACGGGCTGAGAATTTTTTTATTCCTCCGTAATATAATCATGTATTACACGAAAGAATTATATTATAATATAAAGTTATTCATTTGCAGCGATGGAAATAAATAATTTGTGCAAAAATTGGAGATAAATATCACCAATACACAAATGTTTCTCAGTGTATGCGTGCGTGGCGTGCTTTGTGTATACGTGCATGTTGTAGCGGGTTTACTGCACTGGTAGTGCGCAGATTGTCTTACGCTGCGGTCGTGTCGCTACGCTAGCTATTGCGGATACTTTCGATGTATTTTTTTCTCATTTTCAGATACTTTCCAGAGCTAACATTACAAAATTGTTACATTACAACTTCAACTATGGTGAATAAAAGCAACATTTAGGAATATTCACATTTTTACCGTTTTTAAACCACACTTTCATATGGTGTACTAAATACATGGGCATTCTGAAAAGTTTCCGACCTCAACATGAAGATGGCACTCGTTGTCAAAAGTTTAAAAACATGTCGTTGTCATGTTTTAAAAGGTACTCATCGAAATTTTCACCACTTTGATTGCACAGTTATTTTTTGGCAGTCGTTTGAGTGAGTCGCCGTGAGCGTTTTTTCAAAAATGGAAAAAATTGCGCATCGAACAGTCATTAAATATTTGTTTTTGAAAGGCAACACGTCTATTCAAATTAAAGACGAGTTAGACGCTGTGTACGGAGACTCTTTTCCATCATTTACCACTGTAAAATTTTGGGCAGCAGTATTTAAACGTGGACGTACCAGCTAAATGATGATGAACGTTTGAAAAAGCCAAAAACTGCAACCACTGACCATAAAATCGCTCAAGTTTATCAAACGGTGTTGGAAACCCGTCAGATTAAGGTTAAAAATATAGCAGAGTCTATGAAGATGTCAAAAAAACGTGTTTGTTGCATACTTAATCAAGATTTAGGGATGGGAATGCTGTCCGCGCGGTGGCTGCCGCGTTTGCTCACTCCGGATCAAAAACACGTCCGAATGAATGTTTGTACCGCTCTGTTGACGCAATTTAGGCGCAACGGGTCAGACTTTTTGGCACCAAATAATAACCGTAGATGAAATTGGATACACCATGCTACTCCAAAAACAAAAATACAGTTTAAACAGTGAACTGCGAAGGGGAAATCGGCCCCAAAAAAGTAAAAACTCTTCCTCCGGCTGGGAAAGTGATGGCAACTGTTTTCTGGGATAGTTAAGGAGTTATTTTCATAGATTACCTACAAAAATGATAAAAACTATTACAGGAGCATACTACGCATCATTACTCGATAAGTTAATTACAGAAGTTACGGAAAAATGGCCACATTTTCAGAAGAAAAAAATTATGATTCATCAAGAAAATGCGCCTTCTCACACCTTGCTTGCTATGGCAAAAATTCACAAATTACGGTTTGAATTACTTGACCACCCCTGCTTACTCACCAGATCTAGCCCTGAGCGACTTTTCTTTGTTCTCTAAGCTAAAAATTACGCTCGGAGGACAGAGATTTTCATCGAATAAGGAGGCCATCACCTTCAAAAATGACTATTTTGCAGGGACAGACGCCAACGTCAAGTTATTTGGACGGGTTGAAGAGATGTGAGCATCGCTGGGAGAAGTGTATATATGTAAAAGGTGTTTATGTAGAAAAAAAAAATTTGATGAAAAAAACACTTGGATCATTGTTAGGTCGGAAACTTTTCAGACAACCTTCGTACACATCATTAGCACCGTAAGGGAAAGGCTAACACCAGTTCCTGCAGATCTTCTCTACTGTCGGCAAGAAGCACAGCATCGTCAGCATACAAAACAATATAAAATATTTCATAGATGCCGGTGCGGGGCAGATAAGCAGAGATAAAGGCATAGTAACCTGCGCTACGAGTGCCGTGTTCTTGTCATAGTCCCTGGTGACGGTGATGAGTGGGTAGCCGGTCTGCTTGGTCCAGCTGTCCATGATTTGCTTGACGGTGTAGTCCTTGGACAGCGCCCCAGCCTTGTGCGCTGATTCCGTGAGAGACTGCCACAGGTCGTCCTGTGCCGCGTTTTTATACTTGTACTTCTTCAGGTAGCTGAGAGGGACAAAAAAAACATATACATTTACACTTTTTTGGAGAGGCACAGCGAATCTAAAACTATAAGTTTGCCATATATATAAATGTTGAGAAATTGTATTATGTTGTACTTAAAAATGCAACTATATTAGATAAATAAAAAAATATATAATACGTAAAAAAATCTTAATAAATTAAGACTCTAAGGAGTCAATATCGCAATATCCCTCTTAAAAACAGGCCACAAAAACTACACCAAGCAAAAAAAAATTAGATTTTCTACTAAATTACCATAATCGTTTAAAAAATATTTAGTTACATTTTTCTAGCATTTATGGACAGATTTTTCAGATATCGCTCACTCCTTTCAAGAATGTCATAAATCAAAAATCCCCAATTTTCAGTTGTGCATGTTTTCGGAATGCTCAGAAAATGTACTATATCCCAGCAAAAGAGGCATATTTTTAACTTAATATTTACCCGCTACAGGGTAGAAAGTGTTGTTTTTGCATTTTGAAGAAAAGGTATTGTTTAATTATTTTTTATACATATTAAATATTTTTCAAATGGAGAAAAAACATTCAGGTTTTACCTAAAAAGATCCATTGCACAGTAAAAAGTTCAGTAAGTGGCTTGATATTTATTTTTAATACAATGTATTATATTTTTAAACTTTTTTTAAAAATGTTCTACTGAAAAATCAAGTTTTTTGATTTATGACGTTCTTGAAAGGAGTGAGCGATATGTTAAAATTCATTTGATACATATCATTAAATATACTGATAAGAGAATATGTATGCTTACTTGCTAACTCCGTCCCGGAACACCTTCTCTCCGAGAAACAGGTTCATCATTCGAATGATGGCAGATCCCTTCTTGTAGGAGATGGCATCGAATATCTGGGCTATTTCACTCGGTTCACCAATGGGTACAGACACCTGAAATCAATATCCCACATCAATAGATGGCCTTAACCTACCCGGACCTAAAAGGTGAATTTGAAATCCCTATAAAATAATGTTTCACATGACAACTTGATAATCATTCAAGCAGTTTGATTAATATTTTTCGTAATCTTTATCATTATACTTTGTCATTTTTTGTTTTTAAAATATTCAAAATGTATGATCTTCAATTTGTTTCTACAGAATCCACCGAATGGTGAATGTTATGCAGTGTGAAAATTGATTGTTTTGAATATTGAAAGCATTAACTTTGTAGATCATATTGATATATTATTCTGAGAAATAAAAAGACTTTGTTTTTGAAATGTGAGCGGATCAAAAAACAAAGTCTTTTTATTTCTCAAAACAATATAAAAATTTATTAACTTGCCAATTTCAAGCCCTGTGTATGGCTAGATCTCTATCTATCCGAAGCCCTGTGAATGGCCAGATCTCCATCTTTCTGAAGCCTTATGAATTGCTGGAATTCCACATTCCCGAAACCCTGTGAATGGCCAGAATTCTCTCTCTCTGTGGTCTCGATCTTGTGAATTGGTCTGCAGCAAAAATAGCATCACTTTTGCAATTCCGGTCCCGAAGCCCTGTGAATGGCCATAATCCCACGTTCCCGAAACCCTGTGACTGGCCAGAATTCCACGTTTCCGAAACCTTGTGAATAGCCACATCCAAATTTTCTTCAAACAAAAAGATGCTTCATCTCAATTGAGACATCTCATACACCTAAACAGGTTAATTCTTATTAATGTAAACCCAGTACATATTACTGACAAAATAATAATAACCAAAGAAGTGTTTTTTTTCTTCAATAATTGAACGGAACATAGCGACATTATCCTCAATATGTACTTCTTTGGGAGCTAATTTTATACATACAACAAGGTTCCTCCATACACTTACGGAATGAGAGCTGATATAGAAGTTGCACTTACGGGATGGGAGCTGTCCAGGGCGTCCAGTTTGAAGACATCCACCAGATTGTCAGCGGACTCCTCTTGCAGCACGTTCCAGTCAGGGTGCACGTGGTCCAATCCCAGGGTGGCCATGTACGTGGCGAAGCCCTCGTTCAACCACAGGTCAGTCCACCACTCCATAGTCACCAGATTGCCGAACCACTGATGGGCCAACTCATGAGCAATGACCTGGAGAATACAGCCAAATGAAACAGGACTGCAGAACTAAGTTCGGCTACTATGAAAAATTATCTGCCTTAGCGCTACGGCGGGAATTTTAGATCAAACAATGAACACTTTTATATTAATTTCGAGTATAAGATGCATCTGAATTTTGGAGGTAATTTTTTAAGAAAAAAGTGCATTATTTGTAAAATAAAGTATAAAAGTTTTCATAAAAATTAAAAATATATCTTTTGACACCCCTGAGAATATCTTTTGATTCCTAACATACTAGTCACTTGAGTTGAACAGACCTGTATGTGCTCTAAATGATGATCTTTATAAAAAAAAAATTATAAAAAAAGACAAAATTGTTTGTTTTTATTAATTAAAAAAAATTCTTCAATTTTATACTATTAATGTGAGCCTAATTCAGCAAAATTGTGTTAGAGTGGGTTCGAACCCGGAAACTCTGATTTAAGAGTCCGCGACACTAGCCACGGGACCACAACCCAACACAATTTTGAACAATATGGATTGTTATGCGGTTTTAAATGCCTAATTTATTTGATACATAGCCAAATTCCTTTAATAAATAATACTATACGTGCATATAATACGTAATAAGAATACAGATATTTCTCAATAATACAGGACACAATCCGACACTGTTTTTCGGCTAGCGCTAAAATGACTCACCGATGCCACTCTGGCCTTGCTGGTGGTGGAAGACGTCTTCTCGGAGTACAGCAGGGCCGTCTCCCTGTAGGTGATGATGCCCCAGTTCTCCATGGCTCCGGCGCTGAAGTCGGGAATGGCCACCATGTCCTGCTTGGGCAGCGGGTACGGCACATCAAAGTACTCCTCGAAGTATGACAGCACTTTGGGGCCCACCTCTGAAGCATAGCCAGTCTGGAATAATGATGGATTGATAATATATTGATAATATAGAAGACCCTTAAGAATTTCCTGGAGAGACCACATCACGAATGAGGAAGTTCTCGGAGGAGATCGAAGGAGGAAGGCACCTGCTCAGGACCTTGTCCGAAAGGCGTGCAAGATGGATCGGCCATGTAATACGTCAAGAAGGTCTCTTGCATGCCATAATGGAGGGTATGACCGAGGGGACAAACTCTAGGGGACGCCCACGCCGAGAGTACCTGGAGGACCTGTTGGTGGACGTGCGCTGCTCATCATATGCAGATTTCAAAAGATCCGCACAAGACAGGGAAGAATGGAAGAGAAGAACAGAGGAAATTGCTGCAAACCAATCCCAGGATTGAAACCAGAGAGAGAGAGAGAGGTAATATATATTTCATTGATTGATCTGGCGGTCACTTCGGGGTAAAATCTATCCATTTTTAATGAATAAGCTTTACTTATTTTTTTTAAATTAAACACTTGAATATACGACTTTCATGAGTTTTATTTATATATACGGCTAGTTTCGAAAACTTACAGATGTTTTCATCTTCTGGTAAAAATTAAAACTATCGAACACAAAATATATTTAGGGGTATATAAAGGTTAATAAATATAGGGAAGAGGAGGGGGTTAAGGAACAAGATTTTTTGTAAAAGGAAACATTGATAATAATGGTGACGTATTTTGAAACAGTGTATCATTAATTAACGTTTTATCTAAATTAAATTTTTTATGTATTTCTAAATTTTCTAAATTATTCATGACTTGACCTTGATTTCATTCCACAAAGTTAATGCCGATTCAATAAATAATATAAATTTTGCTTGATAAATATCACTATTTCTTAACACACTTCGAACGGGAAAGGTATTTCTACCCACTGGGTCGATTGATGCCTAAGAACGAGAAGGGTCCTTTTTAAATGAAAAAAAAATCATGTAAAAAGAACCCACTCCCCAGAGAAAGTCGGACTTCAATTATTTTACTCCCAGAAAGTTGATTCCTCGCAATGCCTTTTCACAATCCTTTTTCTGTTATTATCACTCAAGGGATGGTTATAAAAACAATCTACCCACTTGAACCAGCAGGCATTAATTCTGTGCAGATCATAGCGACTAGAGTAGTCCAATTGTAATTCATTATTGCGTTAAATACGCTTTAGCTTGTAAAAGTTTAATAACAAAGTGTTAAACCCACATCAAGTGTGTATTAAAAAAACGCACACATTTTAATTAATTGTATGTCATCTGAACGGGATAAAAAGAGACTAGCTGATAAAAAATTGATAACCTTTCAGCATACTGACCATATGAACAAAGTTTATTTTATATACATATTTAAAGCAACAATTTGCCAAAAGTCGTCAGTCGGAAGATGCCGCGATCGCGACAACTCTGTCAAGAGTGAGAAGAAGAAGTTGATGTCTTTGACCTTTCTGGGAGTACGATAATTAATGTCCAATTTTCTCAGGAGAGTGGGTTTTTTTTACATGGAAAAAAAACTTACTAAATCCAATCATAGATGGCTGTTGTGAGTCCAGTCATAGAACGTCATGAGATTGATCATATCGCTCACTCCTTTCAAGAACGTCATAAATCAAAAAACTTGATTTTTCAGGAGAACGTTTTTAAAGTTTAAAAATATAATACAATGTATTAAAAATAAATATCAAGCCACTTATTGATCTTTTTACTGTGCAACAGACATTTTTAGGTAAAACCTGAAGGTTTTTTCTCCATTTGAAAAATATTAAGTTTATAAAAAAAAAATATTAAACAATACCTTTTCTTAAAAATGCAAAAACAACACTTTCTGCCCTGTAGTGGGTAAATATTCAGTTAAAAATATGCCGCTTTTGCTGGGATATAGTACATTTTTTGGGCATTCCGAAAACATGCACAACTCAAAATTAACGATTTTTGATATATGACGTTCTTGAAAGGAGTGAGCGATATATGTATGACTTCCATAATTTGAGTTGTGTGGTTGTCAATCATGGTTAGAATGATGAATGTTACACGTGAGTAAATTAACGCGTGGCTATGATATGTAATGGTCAGCATGCTCGGCTACCGTACTGGAGGTCCCAGGTTCGATTCCCAGCGGGGGGTCAAATAAATATGACTGATTTTTTTTTCACTCTAATATTGATTCAATATTACCCTGGACTAGTACCTGAAGCGGAGGGCTGATCCTTTCTTTCATGTGTTAATGATCAAGATAACACTGCGTTTATATGATGCAGTGCCCCATTGTGGTGTGGATAAGGGTTCGAAGAAAAGAAGAAGAAATTTGGGAGCCATATTTGACCCACAGAATGTGTTAAGGATTCAACTATCATTATTCCAAAAGTTCAAGTACAAAATAATAACAATTCATGATGTCACAGTTGCTTTACTTGCAGAATCCAAGCTTTCAAACCTGTGTGAATTTTTGCGCACAGGTTTTAACGGTATTACTACCAACATGTAAGTGATAAATTAAATTAAAGATATATAGACAACCCAACATATTTTTTGAGATGTCAATAGAAAAATAGCTCCTAAGCGGAGAAACCCAGATTCATAAACAAGGATTCCGACACACTCAATTATCATGTTTCAAATGAATTAACAACTTTTTTCTTATTAATGTTTTACTTAGTAAATACCACTATTTCTTAAAATCTACTGTGACACGTGTTTCGATGCATTCCGCATCATTTTTAACCGGATCCACGCGGCTCGCATAACCGTATGTGTTTTCACAAAACATTCCCCGTACGCGGCTGACATAACCGTTTGTGTTTTTACTTTACTCCAAGTTTCGAACCTCAGTTCAACTTGGAGGGATTTTTTCATGGTGTGGAACTTTGGATAAAATAATACGTCAATCCTTGGCCTTATGACATCTGTTGAAATATCTGACTAATAATTTGTAACATCACAAGGATAAATAAAAGAACAGATCCCTGATTATTCTTGCGGTCGGTAATTAGTCCGCGCCATAATCATGCCCTATATCTGTCTCACTCTCAACGCTACGCATCGCCAGTGGGTAAGAGTGACACACGATGCGTGCTTTGATTTATTTATGTTACGATCTTATTTGTTTATATTACGATATATTTCAAGAATAGTGTGACACGAGTGTATTGTAGAGTACCAAAAAGGCACAATGAATCCCATTGAACGTTTCTGTTTAGGAAAATAAATCGTTTCTTAATTAAATACATGATAAAAGTAATCATTTAAAAACCGGCAAAATACCGCCGCGCACGGGCGACTCTCAGGAACAAAGTGAACGCGGTTAAAAGGTTAAACACCGTATATGAAGCTAATTCTAAATTTTAGAGTTGGGTCCTTGGGACGTTGAAGGTTGAAGAGGGGGTAGTAGCTGTTTCTTATTCTTATTTATTAAAAAAAACATTAATTAAAAATGGATAGATTTTTACCACAAAGTGACTGCCGAATCAATTGATAAAAATATTTTTCTTACTTTGAAGAGATGATTCCTCCCTTTCAAATGAAAATAGCGCACGTTTTACAATTTGTCTCATTTACATAGAATAGTTTGTAGAGTATATTGTTATCTGAATATAATTTTTTATTTGAGAGTATTCATTGACCCATTTAATATGTCAAGTGACCCAATTTTGGGTCGTGACCCGCAGGTTAAGAGACACTGATTCATGGAGTAACACCGATATGATGTTGATCTCAAAGTTATTTTTTGTTGTTGATAAAATTGAAAGTGTGGGACAAACCCAGCGGTATCTCATGTTGTTAACTAACAAACTAACTGCCACGCCGCTGCCCCGCAATGGTAGGCAGAGAGAATAGAACGCCACACCAATATGTATTTTCAAACAATCTTCGCTTCTTCCGCATTTGTGAATCTCCTCATACATACCTGCCTATCATTCCGATTTTTGACCTGACCACTTTCAAGTATTTTAAATACATGATCATGCCAAGATTTCGTTAGTCTTACTTTGTTTCTATTACCAGCCACATTCGCCTCATAAATTTATTTATGAGGCAAATTAAGTTGGCAATAGGAGCAGAGGAATACCGAGGAAAACTTATTAACTTATTCTTCTTTTTCTAACCCTTATCCACACTCGATGCTGCATAGGGCACTGCACCGAATTGACGCAGTGTTATCTTGATTGTTATTTACGAGAAGGCAAGGTGATCACTCCTGCGCTTCAGGGACCAGTCCAGGAAAATATTAAATAAATATTAGAGTGTAAATCACTAATAATTATCGAACCCGGGACCTCCAGCATGGTAGCTAAACACGCTTACCATCACACCACCGAGGCGGACAAAGGATTTGGACACATTACTTACTTTCTTATAACCCTTATCCGCACCCAATGGTGCATAGGGCACTGCATAGAATTGATGCAGTGTTATCTCGATCATTACTTACATGAAGGCAAGGCGCAAGATCACTCTTGCGCTTCAGGAACCAGTCCAGCGTAATATTAAATAAATATAACAGTGTAAAATCACTAATATTTATTTTCACCCCTGTGGGAATCAAACCCGGGACCTCCAGCACGGTAGCTATACACGCTGACCATTACACCACGGAGGCAGACA
The DNA here is from genome assembly GCF_059751285.1 of Brachycentrus maculatus. Lineage (NCBI taxonomy): Eukaryota > Metazoa > Arthropoda > Insecta > Trichoptera > Brachycentridae > Brachycentrus > Brachycentrus maculatus. The sequence continues at coordinate 182,970 of NW_028281069.1, read as the reverse complement.
CATTACTAACTTATAATTATTTTTTTCAAATGTAAATTTTTTTCAGTAAAAAAACTGGACTTACATTAAGTTTTGTTGGTTTTACTAACCTGATTAATGGCATCCTTTCTGGCCCATATTTTGAACACAACATTATTCTTGTAGGCCGGAGATTGGACGTACTCGAAATCGGATATTATGAACGCTAAAAGGTAGGTTGACATCGGAACGGACTTCTGGAATGTGTCCCAATGCCAATCCTTCATTCCTTCGCTACAAACAAAAAACGTCACATAACAAAATCAAACATTTGATCAAAGGAACTATGAGTATTACGTTATAAGGTTGTAAAACCTACTTCGATTACCCACAAAGTCATTAACAAGTTGACTGCCAACTACGAGATAACTGGTAGATTGCGTTCTTTGCAAAGACGCCGACTAGGAGTTATCTCGCACTGTGTTTACTTGCCATATTCCTGTAGTTACGATAACATTCCTTTTTATAAGTGCTAATATGGATAGACGGTGCATGGGAAGAGAACAAAATATCAATGCTGGCTTACATAAATAGAAAATTTATTAATAAATGAACAGAAAAAATATAATTTTTTGACATCTCATCAAAGATGAAGAAGAATATGGAAGTCTGGGCATTTGCGGGGCTGACGACCGTCACAGGCTGGTTTAAGTGATCACTTTACACACGTGTAACATTCACCAATTCTACCCATTATTGACAACCACACTACTCAAATTCTTGGAAGTTCTATATATATGAACCAATTTAGAAACCTTGTTCTTGAATCACTAGAACTTCACTAGAGACATCTATTGGTGAGATGTAAAGAAGCTTTTTATTAAGCAGAAACTCTTATATTAGTATGTGAGATCCGAATTCTGGATTATAATCACACACATGAGAAACGCCAGAAAATACCATTTTCATTTTTATTATTAAGCTTATAATTTGACCATATAATTTATTTACAACATTTTGAGTGTGTATTTGGACATAATAGTATTTGGACACACTCAAAATGTTTCTTTGTGCTCATGAATTTATAGAGTTGGTACTACTGCGGACATGTGATATTTTGATTGTCATTTTCCTTGTCACTACGACAGTCATTACTAAGTATAGTAGCAATTAGTTTAAAAATAGGAACTTACATCGGTTTAGACTCCAAAAGTGGCATGTTACTGATTGCCTTCAGCTCCTTCTTCCTCCCGAGGGTCACCAGGAATGTGGCCTTCATGGCCGGTTCATCGAAGCAGGGAAACGCCCTGCGGGCATCGGTAGACTCAAACTGCGTAGTTGCTAGCCATCTAGGAAAAAAACGTTATATATTTTTACATGGCATCACATTGTTACAATAGTGGGGGTGAATGGATTGCACGGATTATGGTCCGCTCCCAAACCTCCACTTATTGCTGCTTAGAAGATGCGTTTATAAAGGGATGGCAATTATATTAGATAATCACTTACTTGATGCCTCAGAAACTCGGTGTGGAGGAACAAACACATGAGAATAGAAAGTAAAATGAAAATATACAAAACATGTGTTCGACCAATAGCCACTTATGGGATTGAGGCAAGAGCAAATACTTCCAAAACAAAATCCCGACATCGAACCTCCAAGATGAAGACTCTTCGAATCCATAACCGGAAACAAATTGCGAGACCGAGTAAGAAATACCGACATCCGGAGCATGTGTAAAACGGAGGATATCGTGAGGTGGGGATGACAACGAAGGCGATACTGGAAGGAACATATAAACAGAATGTCAGAAGACAGACTTCCACGTATCGCCCTCCAAGGCAGCCCTGAAGGGTGCAGACCCCCAGGCACACCTCCGAAAAGATGGAATGACAGCTGGGAGTCAACATCCCAAGAGCGACATACGGAGCCACAAACAGATGCCTAGGATCTACAAAAAGAAGAAGAAGATAAAATGCTTATTGCTACGTTATTTTAATATAAAAGAAAGATCACTGACCACGTTACACTTTTGATTTTAAATATTTTTATGGAAATCACTAAACGGCTAATGGTAGCTGTAGATCGAGCTGGTCACGCTGGCGGCTAGATGGCGAGAGAGAATGAATTCTTCAAGATCAGTCTATTCAAGGCTTTGCCTAGTGACGTCACGCTCGTCCGTGGTGACGTGGTGACGTCACATTCGACCGCTGTACATTTGTCTATGGCACTCCGGCCGGGCACCGCAAAATGTTAATTTAATTGTCAATTATATAAAGGCAAGGCAAACTGTCTTGAACTTAACTTAATTTTATATTTTAAGTTTAGAGTAAATTACCGTCATTCGAAATATGGCTACATCGAAGAATGCTACGCATTCCATGGACTGATATGGTCAGCAACGCAAATGTGATCCAAAGAGCAAGAGCAGGGAGACAGTTGCTGACTGATATCAAGGTCCGGAAGGTGTCCTAACTGAGGCATGTGCTTAACCGGATCCACGCGGCTCGCATAACCGTTTGTGTTTTTACAAGACATGCCCCATACGCGGCTGACATAAGCGTTTGTGTTTTCACATTGCTCCAAGTTTCGAACCTCAGTTCAACTTGGAGGGATTTTTTCATGGTGTGGAACTTTGGATAAAATAATACGTCAATCCTCGGCCTTATGACATCTGTTGAAATATCTGACTAATAATTTGTAATATCACAAGGATAAATAAAACAACAGATCCCTGATTTTTCTTGCGGTCGGTAATTAGTCCGCGCCATAATCATGCCCTATATCTGTCTCACTCTCGACGCTACGCATCGCCAGTGGGTAAGAGTGACACACGATGCGTGCTTTGATTTATTTATGTTACGATCTAATTTGTTTATATTACGATATATTTCAAGAATAATGTGACACACGTGTATTATAGAGTACCAAAAAGGCACAATGAATCCCATTGAACGTTTTTGTTTAGGAAAATAAATCGTTTCATAACTAAATACATGATAAAAGTAATAATTTAAAAAACGGCGAAATACAGCCGCGCACGAGCGTCTCTTAGGAACAAAGTTAACGCGTTTAAAAGGTTAAAGGAGAGAAGTACGAGCTATTGCACCTAATCATAAAAGGCAAAATAGAGGGTCAACAAGGTGTGGGCAGAAGACAGATCTCCTGGCTCCGGAATATACGAGATTGGACGGAGATCAGGACCCTCGAGGCGCTGTTTAAAGCTGCCCAAGACAAGGACAATTACTCTCAAATGATAGTCAACGTCAGGGGGACTTGACATGACAAGCACAGAAGAATAAGAAGTTAAAAAATCTCTTATATTTATTTTAACACTTGGACATACACAAAATATTGCATACACTTTCCAATCATCTACATAAATAAAAAAATTAGCATTATTTGCAGCTGTAAAATAATTCAAATGATTCTTTGTTTTTGTAAAAGAGCATGACCTGTTTATTTTTTTAATGACAGATTTTTTCCTGCGTAACTTTTGAGTGTTTAATTCATTCATAAATTCGATGTAGCGCCTACTTTACTATTATGTAAGTGCGCGTAATCTCGCATGTTATTTTTATTTGAGCAAGCCCATACGAGATTAAGAACATAAATATTTAAGTAGGTACATGCTAATGACGCTTTTTAATTCGGAGAAATTTGCATGGCCATAAAAATGGTAGTGAGAAAAATACAGTGTGGTTAGAAAGCAAGAGAAAAAACTGCCATTACCATCAGCGCATTTCTTTGCAGGGAAAGGCAGAGAGGATTGAATGCCACGCTCGACTATTGTGAAATACACTTCTAGCTTTCTTTACATCCATACATCTAGTCATATATCGTAGTCGTACAGGAGAAAGTGACCAGCTAACAAAACGTAAAATGTTCAGGAGGGCCATTTAAGTCACTTTTACTTGGCAAGAAAATAAACATCAATGCAGTTAGTCATTTTTAACAAGTCAAGATATTATACTTCTAAGTTGAAAATCACTTCGGGACAATATTAAGCTTGTAAGATATCAATTAGTCAATGATCACGTTTTTGTAAAAAATGCACTTGGTCACTTTCTCCTGTATGACTACGATATGCCCATGATCAAATTTCATGTTCTGATTAATTTGGTCATGTCAAGTAATTAATGGCAGAGAGAATATAATGCCACACCAATCTGTCTTTGCAAACAATCTTCGCCTCTTCCACATTCATGCATCTCCTCATACATACCCCCCACGATTATTCTGGCTCCTGACCTGACCACTCCCAAGTATTCATTCGGTTCTCCGATTCACATTTGATAAATATACTCTCTTAGTCTTTCTCTCGTCATCGAATCGTTCCACATGTCAAATAAATAAATGTGCAATTTTTTCTTTGACCCCTGTCTGCACTTAAATAGTGCATAGGACACCTCGTCTGATCAACTAGATGTTCTTGTAAATTATATAGACAAGGTTATGAAGCTCATATATTGCTCACTACTTTCAAGAACGTCATAAATCAAAAAACTTGATTTTTCAGAAAGATTTTAAAGTTTAAAAATATAATACAATGTATTGAAAATAAATATCAAGCCACTTATTGAACTTTTTACTGTGCAACTGATTTTTTTAAGTAAAACCTCAAGGTTTTTTCTCCATTTCAAAAATATTTAGTATTTTTAAAAAAATAATTAAATAATACCTTTTCTTCAAAATGCAAAAACAACACTTTTTGCCCTGTAACAGGTAAATATTAAGTTTAAAATATGCCTCTTTTTCTGGGATATAGTACATTTTCTGGGCATTCCGAAAACATGCATACATTCTTGAAAGGAGTGAGAGATATCTTCTGTTTCCATAGAGTAGTGATTAGCATAAAAGGTAAAATAGAAGATTGACAAGGTGTGGGAAACAGATCTCCTGATTTAAAATATATGAGATTGGACGGGCATCAGATCCGTTAAGGCGCTGTTTAGAGCTGCCCAAGACAAGGACAATTACTCTCAAGTGATAGTCGACATCAGGGGGATCTGACATGACACATAGGGAATAAGAAGAAGTGATAAGCAACTGCGCATGACGTTCAGGGTTCGATTTCTATGGGGGTTAAAATAATTGCTAGTTACGATATGTATATTTACTTTTTAAAGTTTACCGTGGATTGGTACCTCAAGTGCAAAACCGATCACCTTGCATCTGTTAGATTAATGATCGAGTAAACACTGCATATTTTTGATGCGGTACCCTATATCATTGGTGGCCAACCTTTTCAGCAGCCGGGCCAAATTTTAGAAATGAGATTTCCTACCGGGCCGTAAAACAAAATTTATTTTATTATTCAAAGCAAACGAGAAATATGTATATCTATTGTTTTTTTAAGAAATTATAACAAAAATGAAAATCGAACATATTTATTAGATAAGAGTTAAGCAATATTAAAAATAATAGTAAAAATAAATAATATAAAATAATTTTTTGTGAGAAGTCTGATTTTATTCGTCAGAACTGTTTCATTGATAACGATTCATCTTGTCGCTACACGCAAACAGTTTTCCAAATGCTTCAAATCAAACAATTTTGGCATGGGTCGTGATTGTTTGTTAACAAGGGTATTGGTATATAGAAGAAATTGTCACATAGTGAGATACTTCCATATATCGCTCACTCCTTTCAAGAACGTCATAAATCAAAAAACTTGAATTTTCAGGAGAACGTTTTTTAAGTTTAAAAATATCATACAATGTATTGAAAATAAATATCAAGCCATTTATTGAACTTTTTACTGTGCAACAGATCTTTTTAGGTAAAACCTGAAGGTTTTTTCTCCATTTGAAAAATATTTAGTATATTTAAAAAAAATAATGAAACAATACCTTTTCTTCAAAATGCAAAAATAACATTTTCTGCCCTGTAGCGGGTAAATATTAATTAAAAAATATCCCTCTTTTGCTGGGATATAGTACATTTTCTGAGCATTCCGAAAACATGCACAACTGAAAATTGTCGATTTTTGATTTATGACGTTCTTGAAAGGAGTGAGCGATATGGGATATGATACGAACTACGCACGATGGAATGTTCTTTTGGTAGTTTTATGTACACTTAAAGAAAAAAATGTGTTATATGCTCCGCGGGCCGCAAGAAGACACCCGTCGGGCCGCATGTGGCCCGTAGCCCGCGGGCCGCGGGTCGGCCACCCTTGTTGTAGATCATTGAGGACCAAAAAAAAAGAATAGGTATTGATGTGAAATTTACAGATTTGTGTCCAAAGTCTTTAAATATATTATGACCACCCTGTACCAATACTGTATTTTGCAATACAATTCGCACAAATGAAGTCAAGGCTGTTCGTGTTTGAACAATAAATTTGAATATTTACGTTTTACGATGTGTCCCATAGTAAAAGTAAATTTATTGAATTGATATGATAATCATGTGTAACGCTTATCTTAAATTTTATGTATTTATTTCACAAAATAAGAAAATGTAATCTCCGAATTTACGCCATTATAAATATTAAAATGTATAATAAAATTTGTATTTTAAATAAAAATAAAAATAAATTAATTTTGATGTTTCACTCTGTTCATGGGTGATACAGAAAGACAACATATTTGAAGGCATGGCCTAGGTGACGTTGTCCAGGACAGAAGGACCTACAACCTGAGGACGAGGAGAGCTGACTCCAGCAGTCTACAAGGACAATAAGCTGGGATGTAGCCAGGAAGAAGATGTTTGACTGTAATTGTAATTTTTATTCTCTTACATTTTTTCTCCCGTAGTGCTGTCTCTATAGCTGCTTCGGTAGAATCCCACCAAGGATTCCAGAAGGAATCCGGAGAAGGAGATGCTGAGGTCGTATTCCCTTCCTGGCTTCAGGCTGTCTTCTACATGCAGGATCAAGAAGTCCACCTGTTCATCGTAGCTCACATTCACTACGGGAACCCACTCCTTCTCGGACACCAGCTTTATGGAATCCATGTCAATCTCCAGATCTTGGGAATGCAAAACTATGTTTTTAGTTTCTTTGAGGACATCAAGCTGAAAAATAAAGAAATCCTCTGTATTTATTTATTTTATTTGGTAATTTATTTATTTATTTATATGGCACAAGAGCCTTTTACAATTGAATATAAAAACAATAAAGAACAGTGCGTTTATAAAATAATTTTTAATTTGACTATGGATACATTGATAGAAGAGGTTACCAACATGAACCTGGGCTACCGACTGGGCGGGAAAAGTATCAGCAATATCTGTTACGCTGATGATGCCGTCATTATAGCAGAATTCGAAGACAACCTCCAAAGAATGCTTCTCAAGTTCCACTTGACATCGGTAAAGTTCAACATGATGATATCCATTGACAAGATTAAAAGCATGACCATATCAAAGAGTCCAGTTAGTTGCAAATTAGTTGTAAATAACAGAACTGTTGAACAGGTGATGAAATTCAAGTATCTTGGAGTTGACGTCAGTAGCTACGGTGACCTCTATGGCGAGATCCAAAAACAAATTAATAAGGCTGCAGTTATATTCGGATGCCTCGAAAACTTGGTGTGCAGGAACAAACACATAAGAATAGAAAGTAAATGAAAATATACAAAACATGTGTTCGACCAACAGCCATTTATGGAATTGAGGCAAGAGCAGATACTTCTAGAACGAAATCTCGACTTCGAACCTCTGAGATGAAGACTCTCAAACATATTGCGAGACCGAGTAAGAAATACCGACATCCGGAGTATGAGTAAGACGGAGGATATCGTGAGGTGGGGACGACAACGAAGGCGATACTAGAATGATCATGTAAACAGAATGCCAGATGACAGACTTCAAAGTATTGCCCTTCAAGGAAACCCTGAAGGACGCAGACCCCCAGGCAGACCTCCAAAAAGGTGGAAAGACAGCTGGAAGTCAACATCCAAAGAGCTACAAGCGGGGGCACAAACAGATCCTTAGGATATAGAAAAAGAAGAAGAAGAAGCGTTTATACTAAGTAATACACAAAAATATTGATATACAGTTTAGTAGCTGTTAAGATTTCTTCAAATGTTTTTTGTATCAATTTCTTTCAACTGATTTATCGTATTAGGTCATTAGTAAACCAAGTTGCATACTCTTTGTTGTAGGGTGTGAAGGTTGGGACATGAGAATTTATTGTTTCATAGAATATGGAATGGAGTTTAGCTATTGACTGTTCGATATTAACGTCACAAAGAAATGACCGATCAATATTTGTCAAATGGAGCATCAAAATTCTTTTTTTTTTAAATTAAAAGAGATTACTTGTTGAGAGAAGTACATGTTGGGGAACGTGGCAATTTCGTTAATAGAATTATAAATACAGACACCAGTTCACTGGGATTCAAACTCTTAATCAGGACGTTTTTTTTCAAAGGAATAGCCCGAAAAGCCTCTACTTTAAGAGGTTTGTCTGCATATAGGATAGTAAGGATAGGGAAGGTAAATGTGAAAAATGCATGATAAATACTCAGACCAATTGAAAATAAATCGTTCTTGAATTTATTTTGAAATTGGCAGGAATCGAACCCGCAACGCCAATTTCACAGTCGAGCTACCCAACTAAGCCACGGCGCCTGCCTATATATATACCCGGCGCCTTTTAAATGTATATACATATCGCTCACTGCTTTCAAGACGTCATAAATCGAAAATTGTCAATTTTCAGTTGAGCATGTTTTCGTAATGCCCAGAAAATGTACTATATCCCAGGAAAAGAGGCATATTTTTAACTTAATATTTACCCGCTACAGGGCAGAAAGTGTTGTTTTTGCATTTTGAAGAAACGGTATTGTTATTATTTTTTTCTATCCTAAATACTTTTCAAATGGAGAAAAAACCTTCAGGTTTTACCAAAAAAGATCTGTTGCACAGTAAAAAGTTCAATAAGTGGCTTGATATTTATTTTTAATACATTGTATTATATTTTTAAACTTTAAAAACGTTCTCCTGAAAAAAAAAGTTTTTTGATTTATGACGTTCTTGAAAGGAGTGAGCGATATTTATGTGGTTTTAAAAGTAGATTCAACTTTTAAGTTTAACAGCGGGTATTTTATTCAGGCTAAAAACATTAAATAACAGGGATTCTTCAAACAGAGATTTTGCCAATATACCCACAATATATATGTATTTAACTATGCCATGGCGCCTGACTTAAAGTAAAATAATCTTAATGACACTGTTAAGGAAAACCCATTAAATAAACCTTTTTTTATGTAAATCATGTTTACTGGTGTAAATAAATAATTTTAAAAATATTCAAGAAATATTTTGCTTATATTATAGCATGGACTTTGTACAATATTTATAAAAAATAAATAAAATATGTTTTTTAAACTCTCTACCCAGTTTTGTCCGTAGAAACTCACTCCCGGACAGATTAATATCTCACAGAAAATTAAAAATATCCAGAATAATAAATAGACTTTTTTGCATTATTTAGATAAATCATCAGATTTTGACAAGTTTAGCGCACAAGTTAAAAATATAATTATATATGATTCAGTGTAATTACTCCAAAAATAAATATATGCTCGATATAAAACATTTTATGTTTATAAAAATGTTGGAAGTACCCCATTAAAATGTTTTGTGGCAAGTAATTGGTGTGTTATAAACACATTATTACAACTCTCAACAATGCGTAAGCAGGAAGTTTGAAAAACATGGCATTGTTCCTTAATAACTTTATTAAGCTAAATTTAACCATTTTGCTAAACATGTTATTTAGCCATTAAAATTATATTTTTGCCACTGTTATGAATTTTAATCAAATTTAATGTTATGAATTTTATCAAAAAGCAATCTCTTATATGGATATAAACATTGTTATATTATTTGATATTTTTCTCAAATTCTCAAAAATTTTTAATTCTGCATTTTTCGAATATTTTTTTTAGTTGTCACAAAAATTTAATTGCAATTCTTTAAACCCTTGATGGTGCATAGGGCACCGCACTATATAAACGCAGTGTTATCTTGATCATTAACACGTGAAGGAAATGTGATCAGCCCTCCGCTTCAGGTTAATAATGAATAAATATCAGAGTGAAAAAAATAAATTATATTTCTTTGACCCCCGCTTGGGAATTGAACTCGAGACCTCAAGTACAATAGTCGAGAGAGCTGACCATTACATTACGGAGGCTGACTGTCCTTATGGATGTAATCACTTTAATCTCTTTTTCATATAATTAATGATAAATCTCAAACCCCGTGAATGTTATTCCCTATGCCATTTGAGTATCGATTCTTCTTCTCCGTCTTATTTCTCATTAGTGAGGGTTGTCACCCTTATGGAAGCTTAAGTTTAAGAAAATTGCACTACACTGCGTTTACATGATGCAGTGCCCTAAACACTATCGGGTATGAATGAGGGTTTTGAAATAAAAATTATCCAGTTTTTGGCAGGCACTGGTTGGTTTAAAATAACTATACGATGCACACCTCTCATATTCCCTGTAATTTCCCCGTTAGCCATATCGCTCACTCCTTTCAAGAACGTCATAAATCAAAAATCGTCAATTTTCAGTTGTGCATGTTTTCGGAATGCCCAGAAAATGTACTATATCCCAGCAAAACTGGCATATTTTTAACTTAATATTTACCCGCTACAGGGCACAAAATGTTGTTTTTGCATTTTGAAGAAAATGTATTGTTTGATTATTTTTATAAATATATTAAATATTTTTCAAATGGAGAAAAAACCTTCAGGTTTTACCTAAAAAGATCTGTTGCTCAGTAAAAAGTTCAATAAGTGTCTTGATATTTATTTCGAATACATTGTGTTATATTTTTAAACTTTAAAATCGTTCTCCTGAAAAATCAAGTATTTTGATTTATGACGTTCTTGAAAGGAGTGAGCGATATGCATATATTTTTTGCGATTTAAAAAGAATATATTTCGGTAACTACCTCAATACATAGAATTATCATAATGCAATTTGTTGACTGGGAATATCCAAAATGTGTAGTCTGGCCAAACAAAGAAAACTTATAATGTATTCATATCACAAATGCCAATTGTTATTCCTACACGGAAATGCTTATTCATCCAGGTAGCTATTTGCATAAATAAAAAGGTAAAATCGGCCCAAAAATGTGAAGATAACATTTCAACATTTTGAGTGTGTCCAAATACTTGTTCACAAAATCTGGATTATCTCCAATTACAGGAGTTATTTTCATATTATTTTTTGACATCTCATCAAAGATGAAGAAGAATATGGAAGTCTGGGCATTTACGGGGCTTACGACCGTCATAGGCTGGTTTAAGTGATCACTTTACACACGTGTAACATTCACAAATTCTACCCATTATTGACAACCACACTACTCAAATTCTTGAACCAATTTAGAAACCTTGTTCATGAATCACTAGAACTTCACTAGGGACATCTATTGGTGAGATGTAAAGAAGCTTTTTATTAAGCAAAAACTCTTATATTAGTATGTGAGATCTCACAATACATCTCACCAATAGATGTCTCTAGTGAAGTTCTAGTGATTCATGAACAAGGTTTCTAAATGGGTTCATATATATAGAACTTCCAAGAATTTGAGTAGTGTGGTTGTCAATAATGGGTAGAATTGGTGAATGTTACACGTGTGTAAAGTGATCACTTAAACCAGCCTATGACGGTCGTAAGCCCCGTAAATGCCCAGACTTCCATATTCTTCTTCATCTTTGATGAGATGTCAAAAAATAATATGAAGATAACATGTTTACAATTATGGCGCCATGACGTAGTTGTGTAGACGCTTGACTGCGAAACTGGCGTCGTGAGTTCGATTCCCGCCAAGTGCAAAATAAATTCAAGAAAGATTTATTTTCAATTGGTCCGGGTATTTGTGATGTATTTTTCACATTTAACCTTCCCAATGAGACAAGCCTCTCATAGAAGCTTTGTGAATTATTACTTTTAAAAAAAATTTAAGGACTGATAATTTCGTATCAAAATTTATTTTATATTTTACATGAAATTTAATTTTTTAACTATATGTAAACCTCCTGGGCACAGCCCGTATCGAAGCATTCATTAACATCATTTATTGATTTATTATTTAAATCATTTACAATATTTATACAAGTCTAATGCTTTGGTGGGGTGACCAGCTCAATTAAGTTCACGGGACCTAAATAAAGGAATCATTTTTTAATAACTAAATTAAATTTACCAATATTTTTGAAAACTTTTGTAGCAATCGGTAGGTTATTATATATTCTTGGATCAATGACTTCTCTAACCAAACGAAGTTTTCATTTTAGGTGATAAATGTGACTGTTTTTTTTGTGGTGTGTTTCATTTAATTTTTTTATAATACAATATTAATTCCCATCATATTTTTTTAATACGAATAAGTGCCTTAAAAAAGGACTAACTCGCCGATAATCAAAGTTATGTATAACACTTTTTTTTTATTCTTCGGCTCTTTATAATTGTGAGTGAACAAAAATGTGTAAGAATTTTGTCCAAAGTAACATAATACATCTTTTTTTTCAATCATGAATATTACAGTCTGTGGATAATTGTATGAATTAAATCAACTACAAATAATTCTAACAATGGCCATATCAAATTACGTTGCCATTTGAATCGGACAATTATTTAAGCATAGCGTGACTATTTTATGTATGTACGGAACGTTGTTTTGGGGCCCTTTTTCACACGTTTCCATGTTTAAAAATTACTCTTGACTGTTTGTTATTTTGTGGCAACACTTTGGAATGTACTTTGTTAAGAACTGAATATTTAATTATGATTTACAAGAGTGGTAAGTAAGTACCGGCACCTTTTTTCTTACAAAATTAGCACTGGTCAGGGAACAATTTATTAACACTTTAACCACCATACATGCCACGTTGCCATTGGTGTCTTATTTTAGCGATGCGTTATCAACTGCATACGCCATATGCATACAGCTTCCTTAGAAATTTGTATTTTGCTTACAAAAAAATCTGATATTACAGAAATGTTGAGTAAAATGACTGACATCTCTCGAAAACATGGATTTAAAAAAAAAAAAAACATTGATCTAGTTTTGTAAGCAGATGATTTTGCAAAAAACAGGCAAAGTAGAAATCTTAAAAAAAAATAGCTCTTTTTCATTCCATCCCATGGAAGATGACTTTTAACATTATCTAATATTGACTCTTCCAATTTTCACAACTTAATAGCGAAATATATATTGATCAAAATTACTGACATCTATCAAAAACTTTTTTTTAAATATTATATCATTAATCAAGTTATATTAGTTATTGTTTTAGCATTCACTTTGTAGTAAGACATGGTGAAATTATAAATAAAACATTTTTTTTTTTACGACTTTAGTATTGTATTTTCCATCTACGGGTTTGAATACAAACTCAATTTATGTTCAAACCCATAGATGGAAGCATCTGTAGCTTCCGAAACTATTCGTTAAAATATAATACTTAAGTGGCAAAAAACAAGTGTTTTATTTATAATTTTTTACATTCATCAAGGTTTGTTAGCAGACAATTCGACATAATAATAATAATAATAAATTTGGGTAACTTATATAGCGCCATTTTCGTAAATACTACCTCAAGGACATATTAGAAGTCAAAATACGGGCAAAGTAGAATACATAATGGATTTCTTTAAATCCTAGACTTCTATGTTAGCCTTTCCGGGATTACAAAAATTGATGTCCGACTTTCTCTGGGGAGTGGGTTCTTTTTACATGAAAAAATTTTTTTTGTTAAGTAAATATATGTATTAAAAAAAAAAAAAAACACCTCTTCGAAATATTTTTCAATTATGACAAAATTACACACAAATATCCACAGATGTCATAGCTATACAAGTTACATCATACTAACTGACAGACGGACTTCGACGTTCATTAACGCCCATACTCCTTTAAGGAAAATTCGCACTGACATTTATTTACGTCCATACTCCCGGAAAGATTAAGAAAATTAATGTAAAGTTACCAGTATTCTGACGGTTCCCGTGAATGTGAAGTTATTGGCTTCGTCCAAGTGGGGTAAGATCTTGAGGTCATAGTGTTTGGGGACAACGTCTCCGGGGAGTCGGTAGTTCGAGTCGGCCCAGCACACCGAGATAGTCGCCAGAACGCACAGCCAACTGTATGCCGCCATGTCGGAGTAAAGGTATTACTGAAACAAGAGGAAAACATTCACAATATTTACTTATTCATTTTAAAATAACAGGTATCTTCTTCCTGGCTACATCTCAACTTATCGTCTTTGTAGACTGCTGGGGTCAGCTCTCCGTGTCCGGGTTGTAGGTCCTTCTGTCATGGCCACGAGTTCGAACCACATTCTCTCTTTGCAGCAACCATGAATTTTTTGGTCTTACTCCAGATACCTTTCGAGGAAGATCCATTTCTATTGCCTGGTTTACGACATGCTCATATGAAATAACAGGTATATTATAAATTTAATAAAAACCCTTTTCTTCTTCTAACTTTTATCCGCACACAATAGTTCATAGGGCACTGCATCGTATTGACGCAGTGTTATCTTGATTGTTACATACATAAAGGCAAGGTGATCAAGACGAATGTGTGGCAAAACGATGTTTGATAGATGTTCGAATGATGAAATAAGGGAATAATGTAAAGCTGAGATAAGCATTATCGATAAAATTAAGAAAGGTGTGTTGAGATGGTTTGGACATGTGGAGCGTATGAGTGAAGAAAGAACGGTTAAACAAATTTATGAGGCGAATGTGGTTGGAAAAAGAAGCAGAGGACGACCGAGGAAAACTTGGCACAATCAGGTATGTCAAATACTTGAAAGCGGCCGGGTCAGGAGTCGTAATAATCGTCGGGTATGTATGAGGAGATGCATGAATGTAGAAGAGGCAAAGAATGTTTGCAAAGACAGAGTGGTGTGGCATTCGATTCTCTCTGCCTACCCCTGCGGTGAAGCGGCGTGATGGTTAGTTAGTTAGTTAGTTTTAAGGTGATCACTCCTGCGCTTCAGGGACCAGTCTAGGATATTTTTTTTGGCATGTGAGTTTCTAATACATAATAAAAGTACTGTTTTCTTACTATTTTGAAAAAAAAATGTCTTTTTTATCTTTTTTTTATTTTTTTATCTATGCGAAAGTATTTTTCAATACCTTTTCGTTAACCAGCTTTTTCGTTATCCAGCCCTAGGTCGGTCCCGTCAAGGCTGGTTAAGAGAGCGTCTACTACAATCATGATTTTTCCTTATTTAATTACAGTATAATAAAGAACTTTGAACAATGATGTCAGAAAATAAAAAGATTTATGAATAATTTCGAAATATCGACACCAATACAGATTGCCAATTTACCGGTCACAAAAACGGTTACAATCGATCAAACACTCATCAAACACTGACAAATTAATGGTTCGTAATAAAACAATAGCTAACTTAAATCGTAATACAATAGGTAATAATAATACGAAAAACCACTTTTTGAATGACAAATAAATCAATCAATATGATAATAAAATAATTTACATAAAATAAAGTTGAATTATGATTTACTGACCATATAAACTGGTTTAATTTTGATGCTGGATTTTTTTTTTAATTCTTCCTTCAAAAGGAAACTTTCAAATATTTCAAATGTTGTTCTCTACAAACTAAAATAAATATAGAAGATGTTCATTTTATGCTTGAAGTACGTTCAATCATTTACATTTTGCTGTTCAAACGAGTTTTGTATCCACATAAAAATATCGCGATGTCACTAAATATAAAAACGAAAATATTTAAAAAACAAAATCTGTCATAATCAAATATTGCCCCGCAAATTAAATGTCATAGAAAATCGGCTCGAACTTCTTTTATTTGGCAGATTATTAGTATTTTTTTTAAGTAGACAGGTGTTCTCTGGGTACCTACCCCAAACTGTTGGGTTAGTACACAAATACCTCGTTTAGTTGATTGGGTCAGTGCCTTAAATATTATTCTAAAAATACTCGTAGGTAGTAGCAGATATTTAAATGCAATAGTATCAACAAATACCTAATAAACTAATCACTTTTCTTTTATTTTAAACCTGTATCTTTACCGAAATAGTCCAATCGCGTTGTTGTAATAATGTGTTTTGACCGGTCATAGTAGCAATTACATACGTAGTTATCAAATTTATATTACCACATGGTATTTGTTTATCTCTCTTATATGTATTTACCTGTATGATTTCACTTGTTACTCTTGCGGAAAGAGGCTTTAATGAAAAAGGAAATCATAAAAAATGTAATTATGTAGGCTGTTATAACGATGTATAACACAAAGAATAGCGACCTAAATAATGCGTTGTTGACTCCATAATTATATAGTAGTACATATAATGGCATCAACTAATAATTACATTAGTTTGTACTCGATTTCATTTTCTCAATTTTTTTACTTCTCACTTAGATTACCAGCTTTCATCAATCTGATCAAATACATATAGGGACACAACTAGGCATTTTAGAGCCCAGAGCTGTAATGAAAAATAATAAATGATTGAAATGTAGATTAATATCTACAGCTACTTCTTATATAATCATTTATTTTCATCGGTGAACATATTAATAAAATATTCACAGTTCTAATAGAACATATTCATAAACATGTTTATTTTAAGAACAAATAAATAAATAAATGTATATTGTTTTTGAAAGGAATACAATACGATGTAGTTTTCAAATAATCCCACCGCTTTTTTTAGAAAATTCATCCAGAAATACTTATTGACCACTGACCGCTAATTTTACTATTTTTTTAATACGTTTTTCATCGTTATAATTTGAAAATATTTTTTTTTGATCAAACTAGTAGTATCAATCAAGTGTAACTCGATTAAAAAAAACATTTTTGGCTAGTAGAAACAAGTAAAATTCAGGATCACTACAACGTATTTCTTCCGCGAGTAATGTCCTCATTTTGCTCTTGAAATTTGCGTTACATTCGTGATTTTTGAAAACGTGAAGACATCATAGTTTGTACATTTAATTTTTGACATCTCATCAAAGATGAAGAAGAATATGGAAGTCTGGGCATTTACGGGGCTGACGACCGTCATAGGCTGGTTTAAGTTATCACTTTACACACGTGTAACATTCACCAATTCTACCCATTATTGACAACCACACTACTCAACATTTTGGAAGTTCTATATATATGAACCAGTTTCTAAACATTGTTCTTGAATCACTAGAACTTCACAAGAGACATCTATCGGTGAGATAAAAAGAAGCTTTTTATTAAGCAGAACCTCTTATATTAGTATGTGAGATCCGATCCTGGATTATAATCTCATGCATGAGAAACGCCAGAAAATATCATGATGCTATGTCAAAAAATAATATAAAGGGTCCGCCAAATAACTTTTTTTTTTCAAAAACAGGGCGCAAAACATCGAGTGTAGCTTCGGCTGTGTGGCACGTAGCGCCGTCCTGTTGAAACCAAATGTTGCCAATATCCTCCTCTTCAATTTTTGTGAACAAAAATCCGTTCAACATGGCCCGATAACGATCGCCATTGACTGTAACGGCCACTCCTTGCTCATTTTCAAAGAAAAATGGCCCAATTATGCCTCTGGACCAAAATCCGCACCAAACAGTGACTCGTTTTGGGTGTACCGGCTTTTCAATGTATGCGTGCGGGTTTTCTGTGCCCCAAATACGACAATTTTGCTTGTTTACATACCCGCCAAGATCAAAATGAGCTTCATCCGAAAAGATGATTTTTTTGGCAAAATCGGCATCTTCTGTAAGTCGATCGCAGGCCCACTCAGCGAAGCGAAAACGCATTGGATGGTCAGTTGGCTTCAACTCCTGAACCAATTGGACTTTGTATGGCGTCATACCAAGGTCTTTATGCAAAATTCGTCTCAATGATGTCTCCGAAATGTTCAATTGTTGAGAACGACGGTGAATTGATGTTGATGGCGCTTCACGCACACTTTCTGCCACAACATCGATATTCTCGGGTGTACGCACTGTTTTTGGCTTTTCACGCTTTGGTTTATCGATGAGGATGCCAGTTTCTTTCACTTTTTTCACAAGATAACGAACATACGGAGCTGACGGTGCTTCTCTTCTTCCAAAAACCGTACGCAATTTTCGCACACATTCTGCAACATTACCATGATTTTCAAAGTAATGTCGCAATATTTCCCAGCGTTGTTCAAGCGTATACACAACCATATTCGCTCAGCGGAAGGATAAAACTAATTATCTGTCAAATCAGACATGAGCTAAGTGTTACCATTCACGAAATAAGCACTAGTTGAAAAAAAAAACTTTAGATGGCGGACCCTATATAATAACTCCTATAATTGGAGACAATCCAATTTTTGGACACACTCAAAATGTTTGTATATTTTCGCTAATAAACATATCCGTTCCGTTTTGCCTTTTTTAAAAAATAATTATTACTGATAGCGAAATAACCTTTGTTGACTGTATATTTTTAAGATTACAATATCATAGATAGACGAACAGATTTTTTCTTTATTTACGTTCAGAAATTATGTTACTGTCACCATGCAGAACTATTGTATAGGAGCTATAATAACTGTATTGGAGATACGTTAGCTCCTGTAGCCCCTATATACTGGCAAATGTTTTCAAACATTTGCATATAACGGATCATCCGGTTTTCTTATAATAATACTATTAAATTTAGTTACTTATCGTCACACTATCACATAGAGATACAATTAACAACTAAACATTATATATTTACAGAGATAGGAACATAGATTAACGGGATTGCCTGGCATTAATTCGTATATAAATTAGTAGTGCAGTGTGTGCGCGCTAGACGTGATGAAGAGAAAAATCATCCAACAAGTTTTATATTAAAGATGAAAATGGATAACGAAAGAATGACGAAGAAAGTATGTGTGGCGATTGTGACCAGAAGAACAGAACGAGGACGACCGAAAAAGACATGGCACGATCAGATCAATCAAAACCTAAATTATGTGGTGTCAAATGTCTGCGTAATCGGAGGGTATGTATCACTAGATACAGTGGCGTGTACAGAAAATTAAATAGGGTAGGCAGTAAAGGTAGGCAGTGAGGTAAGCTGATACTATTTAGTAAGGTAAGGTAGGTACTGGTTGCGTTTTTATATGTCACGTGGGTAGTTAGGATAGGCACTACTTTTCTGCCCATGACTAGATGTATGTATGTGAAGGAAGAGAGGAATCTACGTCAGGACAGAACAGTGTGGCGTTCCATCCTCTCTGCTCCCTTGTGGTGAAACGGCTTGATAGTAGTAGTAGTAGTGATAAATATATATATATATATATATATATATATATATATATATATATATATATATATATATATATATATATATATATATATATATATATATATATATATATATATATATATATATATATATATATATATATATATATATATATACACTTGGGTCTGTTTTTATGTGAATCTTTTTATGCGATTTTGAAGTTATGCGATTTTCAAATGTAATGGAACCTATCCCTTATTTTTGTATGTAGTTCAAGTCTTTTTTATGCGAATTCGCATAAAAAAATCTAAAATTTAGACTAGTGCAGGTTACAACCGTTAAAGTGTGCTTGTGTCACTGGCACAAAGTTAAGCTCAAATCTCACATCGTATTCAAGAAATACTTTATTGGAAAAAACAGAAAAAGCACTTGTAATTTGGATTGAAGATGTATCTCAAAAACTATTTCCCATATGTGGATATTCAATTAAGAAAAAAGCTCCATATAAAAAAAGACCTATATATATATATATATATATATATATATATATATATATATATATATATATATATATATATATATATATATATATATATATATATATATATATATATATATATATATATATATATATATATATATATATATATATATATATATATATATATATATATATATATATATTTATATATATATATATATATATATATATATATATATATATATATATATATATATATATATAATATATATATATATATATATATATATATATATATATATATATATATATATATATATATATATATATATATATATAAATATATATATATATATATATATATATATATATATATATATATATATATATATATATATATATATACATATATAAATTCTCTCTCTATCAGATTATGTTGCAAAGCACCTCGGGGAATATGTCACTGAATATTTGGATATTAGAGATCGAGTGACATAAATAATGAGAGCTGTGATTTACAGCCTCCACTTTCCAATGTAGGAATAATTAATTATAATGACTCTCCCGTTACTTGTGCTGTCGAGTGTCGAGACTCTAACGAGTTCCTCGGAGAATCGATCACTCGTGTTCATATTGATTACCCAAGAACGACACAAAATCTTTCATCATTAAAATACCGTCTGCAAAAAATACGAGCATTTTTCTATTTTAAATAGACACACATTTATCTTAAAAAAATAAAATAGAAATCGCTTTTTAGGCCGAGACCTCGAACGCTCAAATCACAACGCTTTCGGCTGCGCTGAGGGCTGGACGATTTTCTGCCCTTTTTTTAAAGAAATCTAGTGTAAAAGAAATATAGTGCTATATTTTCAAGAATATTTAAGATATTAAATCGGATAAGTTGATATATCGTAGTCATACAGGAGAAAGCGATCAAGTGAATTTTTTTTTACAAAAACGTTATCATTGACTATTTGATATCTTACTAGCTTTATATTGCCCTGAAAAAATCCCAAAGCGATTTTAAACTTGGAAGTATAATATATTGACTTGTTGAAAATGACTAACTGCATCGATGTTTATTTTGTTGCCAAGCAAAATTTTGGGGCGCTTATGTTATTAGTTTGGGCATGACATTTCATATTCACATCTTAAGGACTAATTTTATTTGGACGGTACAATTTGTACATATACTCCCAGAGTATCATATCATAGTCATACAGGAGAAAATGACCAAGTGCATTTTTTACAAACATGTGATTATTGACTATTTGATATCTCACTAGCTTAATATTGCCTTCAAAAAATCCCAAAGCGATTTTAAACTTAGAAGTATAATATATTGACTTGTTAAAAATGACTAACTGCATTGATGTTTATTTTCTTGCCAAGCAAAAGTGACTTAAATGTCCCTCCTGAACATTTTACGTTTTGTTAGTTGGTCACTTTCTTCCTTACGACTACGATATGCGCCTTCTTTTTTAGAATCCGAATAAGTGATTATCTAAAAAATAATGATTTTTGAGTTGATACAGTTTTGATCTAGGTGCGATATTATTTATGTTAAGGTACTTATCTATTATATTCTGTCCTAAGGTACATATCGATATCACAATAGCATTGAACGTGGAAAACAGAACACAGTAATGCTTATTTCCTAACAATTGGAAAGTGTTTGAAATAAAAAGCACCGGAAATGTAACTATGATTAGTTTGCACTCGGATAGGAATGACAACTGAAACTAATTTGTTAATGCGAGTGTACCTATCTATTCGTCGATTATGATATATGGTATGTTGATGGCTAGTGTTGATTTCATTCTAGGAACATCGTCCTTTCATTCTATAGGCTAATTACCAACTGTAATTTCTTATGTCCTTACTAATGACTGTCAATATTCGATACATTGAAGGAATAATGATTCATTCAATATTGCCAAGGAAGAGAAAAAGTCCAAATGGACAATCACACTATTCGGCTATCCAAACTCAAAACACAGTAAGGAACATTTTTTGTAGTACATTTTTGGACTAAGTAGATGCTACTTAGTCCAAAAATGTAAAAAAAAGTACCTACCAAAAAAAATATCCTGACAAACAGCAGTTAGAACTACGATCTTTTTTCATCAATTGATTCGGCCGTCATTTTGTGGTAAAATCTATCCGTTTTTTGTTTAAGTTTTGAAAATGATGCGGAATGCATGGAAACACGTGTCGCAAAAGATTTTAAGAAAAAGTGATAATTTTTTTAAAAAATAAACACTATAATGCCACTTAATGAGTTTTATTTCAATACACACTACTAGTTTTGAAAACTAACAGAAGTTTTCATCTACATGCACCTGTAGATAAAAACGTCTGTTAGTTTTCGAAACTAGTCGTGTATATTGAAATAAGAGGTTTTGAAGATGAAAACGTCTGTTAGTTTTCGAAACTAGTCGTGTGTATTAAAATAAGACTCATAAAGTGGTATTAATATTACCTGTATGACTTTATCCGATTTGTCAATATCTTAAAGATTTTTCAAAATATAGCACTGTATGTTCCTTTTGGCGAATAAAAGAGTTCGATTCTCTCTGCCTACCCCTTCGAGAAGTGGCGTGATGGTTAGTTAGTTAGTATGAAATAGTTTAATGTAAATATTCTTTAATATGCATAGTCCAATCATAAAAGAAAACAGGAAACTTCTATTACATAAGGCGACATCACTATACGTTTTTCGTCTCTCCGGAAGTTTTTTGGGTGGTATCATACATGGTAAAAATAGTGAAGGACATTGGTAACATAAACCAAGGTAGGACACAAAATGCCGAACCCTCTTCTAGTGGAACGGAAGGTCTGCTGATGACAGTCAACAGTCCGCCTTCTCCTGAGGAGTGCAACGTGGTTCCCTCCCAGCAATGAGCAAATGCTGAGAAGTTCCTGATTGGCCCATACTAGATTATCCCTCCTGTTCCCAACACAGATTCAAATAAAACATATTGAATTAGCTAGAATAAAAAAAAATCCACTAAATGATCTATAAACCTTGTACATAATAAGGTAGGTACATGGGTACATGTAAATAATAAATGCAATTTCCATCTAAAAATTAACAAAAGTTTTTTTTTAGTTGATACTCTTTTGATCTAGGGGTGCGATATAATTATAATTATTGTAGGTAAAATCATTATGCAATGATAAAAATGGCTGAAAGTAAACCATGAATTTGTGATCATACTTTCTAATTTATTATCTGTATTTTTTCCAAAGATAAATATTTATATATACAGTGGAACCTCTCATAAGGAGCATAATTCGTTACAAAATCTTTCTCGTTAAGCGAAACACCTTTTGTTTTGACTGGCGCAGAAGCCCCGCCCCGGCTCACAAGTTTATGTCGTGAAAAGGGGGCTTATAATAATAATAATAATTTGGATAATTTGTATAGCGCCATTTTCGTAAAATAATACCTCAAGGGCGCTTATAAAGACATAGATAATAATAATAATAATAGGATGATGATGATAATGATATACAAAAAAATAAATGGATTAAAACGTCTTCAAACGGTCTCGGGCTGTCGAGTCTGGAGCGGGGAAAAGATGACAAATTAAAACGCCTTCCTCTTGATCCTATGGGCTGGAAAATGGCCAAGGTGTTGGGCAGGACGCCTTCTTGAGCGATGGTCGTCACGCTGGAGGGCAGCTTGTTGAGCTCCTCGTCATTGTGGATGGCCAACTTCCAACTTCCAGACTAGCACAGTCGGGTTCAACACAGTTCAAACGGGACTTCGCTTTTATCCTCTTTTGACGCCTTTCCGTTATCCGACATGATTGTTTTGTCTCTGAGGTTTTCGTAGTTCGATTTCATCAAATTTAACCGTTTAAGCACACGTTCTAGGATCGTTATTGTCTTTGCACATTTTTATTGCAGTCATTTATTCCCGAGAAGGTAGGGGTTTCGGATGAATACACTATGGTCGTAACGTACCCTTAAGGGACTAACACAAAGCACTTTTTAACGCCCGATGGCCACATGTGTTCATTCGGCACAGATTCTTAGAAATACACTTTTTATGTAACTCATGCGAAATGTCGCTCGATAAGAGATCAACTTTTTCACATTTTTTTGTTCGCTATGCGAATTACTCGTTTTGAGAGGTTCCACTGTATTTGTTTTGACATCTCAACATATCGGCTGTCCAAACTTAAAACACAGTAAGGGACATTTTTTTGTAGTAGGTTTTTTTGCATTTTTGGACTAAGTAGAATCTACTTAGTCCAAAAATGCAAAAAAAAATGTACAACAAAAAAAAGTCCCCAACTGTGTTTTGAGTTTAGACAGCTGATATGTAGGTAGGCTTACCATAATTATGAAGTTCCAAACAGGGAAAGGTAGTGAAAAACATTTTACATCATCGGGTGTGTTATGTGGCGTATCCCTTTACGTATCTGCTTTATAGAGTTGTAATAGCAGTAGTGTGGATTCGTTTCTGTGACGCCATTCATTACCAACTTACGAAAACAACGTTCTTAGGAAGGCGAATTTTGCAAAAGAAAATGATGAATGATAATATTGATTATATCGGCTGTTATAAACACTTCAAGAGTCTTACAAAATGCTTTATAGATTGAGTATGTCAAATTAGATATTCCTCCCGAGTGATAATATCCTATTAGTAATTATTTGTCTGCGCGTACGACGATGCTTAGGAATGCTTTTCTAACCTGTTCTCGAACTATCCTCCAAGGGGGCATTAAACAAACGTTCTTGGCTTTAAGGGTTATTTCATTAGGCTGCGTCGTGTTTCATTGCGAAAAGTAAAACTTTAAAAAATATTTTTGGTCAAGGAGATTGAGCGAAATTCTTCAGGACCTGATCGTGGGCATTTTTGATTAGATGTATGGATGTAAAGAAAGCTTCAAGTGTATGCCAGGACAGACGACTGTGGTGTTTCATCCTCTCTACCCCTTCAGGCTTTTTTTTTTTTTTTTCTTTATTTAAAATTCTTTTGCATTACATAAATTCAAAAACAAAAAATATTTATAAAAAATAAAAATAAATACAAAAAAAGATCCCACAAAGGCATGGCCTGTGTGTGGGTATACAAAATAAATAGTCATAGTACAGGGTATAAGGGTATAGGTTTCTAAGTATAATTAGTTAATACAAAATACAAAAAACTTAAATTAAATACAAAAAAAAAATAAAAATAAAAATACTTGACTCTCAGTGAGCAATTTTTTATTTTATTTTTTTTTTTAATTAAAACTTAAACATAAAAAAGATGACAAGGTAAAAAAGTAAAAAGCTAGCGATCATGTTCTAAATGAAAAAGGAACTTAAATCTGTCTCTTTTATAAATAATCTAAGCAAATTTTTTAATTTACACGAACTTAGGGAATTAACATCTAACAAATAGTCTTTGTGGATTAAGTTGAACAGTTTTGGAGCTATGAAAAATGAGTGTCTTTGCGCAAGTCTGGATTTACAAAAAGGGATTTCTAATAAATTATTAATTCGTTGGCTAGATCTATTATTATTTTTAGGAAATAAATGTTGGCGCAAATAAACATATTTTAGACACTGTTGGCAATAGATTTCTCGTAGCTCCAAAAGTTCGGCTTCCTGAAATAATTGGTTGGAAGGAAAAGTAGAATTATTTTTAAGCATGATTTTAATAATAAGTTTTTGGACTGTTTCTAAAGGCTTTAAATGAATATTGAATGCTCCCCTCCATCCAATTATTCCATAACAAAGAGAAGACTGTACAAGTGCATGATAGACCATTTTGTTGGTGTTAGGATGGACATAGCTAGACATTAGCTTGATTATCATAAATTGATAACGTAGTAAAAAAGAATACTAAAATAATTTTCACATAATTACTCAATGTAGAAAAATTAACTGAATAATAAGAGGATGCATCTTTTTTTAATGTGTTAGATGAAAATATCAATGCAAATAATTAATACTATTTGAAAAAAACTGCATATTTTAGATTATGGGATATATCAGTTATACGATATTTTAGTAAGTATACGAGTTCTTAAATGTAATACAATTTAAAGTTGACATTATGAACTAAACGTAAAGTAAAATCAAATTAAATGTAAACTAGTTAGTTCTTATTTGAGTTAGTATTCACTAACGTATATAAGAAATATATAGTAGCAAAAAAATTAAAATAAAACATGTTACCAAAATAGCTATGTACCTTACGTCTTCTTCCTCGAACTATTATCCGCATCCGATGGTGCATAGGGCATTGCATCATCTAAACGCAGTGTTATCTTAACATTGCTTACATCATTTGGTGCGGATAAAGATTTAAAGAAGACATGACGCTTTTTTTAAAAATAAAATTGAATTGCTAAAATCGTACAATTATCATTAGACATGACAGTTTTTTTTATATTACTATAAGTGAAAACTTGTAATTGGATTTTTTTTATGTTTTATTATATTTTGTAAATATTCTGTTGGTTATTCCAATAAATCCGTCTACCTCCGTGGTGTAGTGGTCAGCGCGTTTGGCTGGGGTGTAAAAATAAATATGGGTGATTTTCACTGTCATGTTTATTTAATATCACCCTGGACTGGTGTACAAGAACAAGAAATAACGATCAAGATAACACTGCGTTGCTACAATGCAGTGCCCTATGCACCATTGGGATTGAAAAAATCCAGTAAATAAATTAGGTAGGCACTTTTTAGCAAAAAATGCATAAGTAGGTACACGGGTAAAATGTATAATGGCAACATATAGTATATCTATAGTATGTAACATACCTTGGTGAATGATTCCTTCCTGTTAGGGGGTTCGACGTCCATAAAACTAGTTTTGATTGGAGTCGCAGTCGCCTTCCACACGACCACTTCGGCAAGAACGCACTAACGAGTGACCCGGGCGGCGTATGGCGGGCGCGGAGTCGCGGGCTTGCGAGAGACGACAAGAGAGGAGTTAGCACAGTCCACGGCGAGCCCACCGAACAGACTGACTTATAGTACCGGTCGCGATCTGATTTTGTTGAAATATTGGTAAATTTACATCGAAGCCAGGGACTTTAAACTGATTTTTATTTTTTAAACATATAACAAACATATCGTAGTCGTACAGGAGAAAGTGGCCAACTAACCAAATGTAAAATGTTCAGGAGGGCCATTTAAGTCATTTTTGCTTGGCAAGAAAATAAACATCAATGCAGTTAGTCATTTTTAACAAGTCAATATATTATACTTCCAAGTTTAAATTCCTTTGGGATTTTTTTCAGGGCTATATTAAGCTAGTAAGATATCAAATGATCAAGAATCACGTTTTTGTAAAAAATGCACTTGGTCACTTTCTCCTGTATGACTACGATATTACATATCGCTCACTCCTTTCAACAACGAATATATTTTTAAAAAAAAAGATTTTTCAGGAGATCGTTTTTAAAGTTTAAAAATATAATTAAATGTATAAAAATAAATATCAAGCCTCTTATTGAACTTTTTAGTACGCAACAGATCTTTTTAGGTAAAACCTGAATGTTTTTTCTCCATTTGAAAAATATTTAGTACATTTAAAAAAAATAATAAAACATTACCTTTTCTTCAAAATGCAAAAACAACACTTTCTGTCCTGTAGCGGGTAAATATTAAGTTAAAAATATTCCGCTTTTGCTGGGATATAGTACATTTTCTGAGCATTCCGAAAACATGCACAACCGAAAATTGACAGTTTTTGATATAAGACGTTGTTGAAAGGAGTGAGCGATATGTGGAGGTCCTCACCATTATAAACGATTTTAAGTAATCAGGAATTTTAGCTTGTAAAACTGTTACGTTTTGGTGCGATATAATGATTTCATATTGGTTTTACACAGGATTGGTCACGTTTTGTAACAACTTTAATGAAGATTTCGATAGAATACAATAAACAGAACAGATTTGCATTTAAAGGATTTTTGTGCAATATTGGAAATGTTTTGTTTTATGGGCATGTGGAAATATTTGCCCATATTTTTTAAAAAGACAATGTATAGTTATTTTTTTAATTTAGTGAATAATGGAGAACACTATAGAACTACGATTACTGACTTCTTGAATTTTCGTACCTCAGGTGAATGGCATTGATGTGACAAAGCTGTGTTTCAACAAGATGGTGCAACACGCCACAATCAATTTATTGAGGAAATATAAATTTGAAAAACTAAAAAAAAGCACTCATATACACATGAAAAAAACATCGCTGATCTAGTAAAAATTGTCGTCTACCTATTAATAAAATTAATTATAATTTGTAACATCTGCCTCAATACGTCATGGAGAACCGTTGCACGATAAGTAACACCGGGAGATACAGAAAATAACAAAAAAATTATGAAAAAAAAACATTTACATGTTATTTAACCCTTTGATTACGAAAATCATTTTGGATTTCGGTACTCTAGCGAGAAATACCAGATTCGTCGGATCTGACGTCATGATTTATAAAAGTATCAAATAGATTTTAGACAGTATGTTAGGAATACCTTCGTGCTTGTGCAAAAATTTTCGATTCATATTATGTTTTTTTTTTAATAAGTACAAAATAAATACATCAAAATGTAGAAATATTGATCATTTACATTTTACAATTAGTTTCAATATTACAAAAAATGAAGTTAACAAAAATACTTGAAAAAAAACGAGAAAAACTAAGAACATTAAACCAATTTTGTTTCCGCGAAAAGTAAGCTGTATAAAGCAGTGATATTATTAAAAATATACATTTTTACGTATCAAGGTTTATAAATAATATGCAAAAAATTATACAAATATAATACATTTACTGCATAACTATTTTTTTGTTTGTTTTGTTAATTACACGCACCCCTACACTATTACTTTCATCGCCGGATGTCGGCGAGTCGTTTGATCTCCAGTGTTATGCGTACTGCTTAAAAAGGAGGTGGGCATTAAGCGAACGGCATTCACTTGTTAGTCATTTAGTTAGTGATTAAAAAGTCATACCATAAAAATAAAACAAAAACATAAAAGAAAGAGGTGAATTTTTAATTAACTCTTTTAGAGGTATCCTCTCTTAAAGTATCTTTAAGCGTTTCAAAGAAGCTCGTTTGGTTAGTGATTTTTTTAACGTTGCATACATTTAGTCAGGGCTTTTTTTTAAAACAAAAAAGATCCCGAAACTCTTATAAACCCTCGGAAAAGGTCTCGGAACTTACTTTAAAAAATATATTCAAATATCATTTGAATATTCATTACAACACCATATTTTATCATTTTGACAAATTATATAAATGTAGATTGTAATTACGTAAGCATAAACATTGTTTCGTCTAATTGATGTTGACAATTTAAAAAAAAAAATCCATGAAAAAAGGTGCCGGAACGCCGTTCTACCGCGTTACATGAAAAAACGTCCCGCATTTAGTTGAATAAAATCCATATTTTCGTCGCACCGAAGATAAAACGATGGCTCAGAGTGTTAAATTATCGAACACATTTTACTTTTGAACTATTTATTTTTAAATCGTGTTTTTTTTTGGTATGGTAACCCAAGAAATCCTGGTAACCAAAGGGTTAAATTAAATAAACTCATGACTTATGTTGACATTATGCAAAAATTATATATTCGGTTGCTTTCCTCGTTTAGTGAAACGGGTCTTAGTGATAACTACAACACTCCCATCGAATTGAGGGTGTTCTAACCGAGAATTATTTGGTTGACTTAATTTAACCTAACCTATATTCTGTATTTTTTTTGACATCTCAACATAGATAAAGAATAATATAAAAGTGGGGCATTTGCAGGGCTTACAACAGGTAATGTGGTCATAGCTAATAACTGGTCAAATTAAAAGCTACATAAAAAAATTAAATCATGTACTTCACAGATATTTTACCCCTATTATTTTTAAATTATTTATACTTTAACTATTAAACAAAAAAATTGAGGTAAAATAACTGTGAACAGAGTGTGTTCAGGTGGGTCTCAAGTATGTAAATTTAATCCAAGATTCGGACCTTGCATACTAATAGAAATAATCTTTGCTTAATAAAAGCTTTCCTTATTCTAATTCTAATAAAAATGGCTGTTGTGAACTCACATGTACTATGTCATGAGTCCGATACAGAGTTCCAAAAATTTTATCATCAAAACTATGGTTATCAATCATGGGTAGAATTAAGCATAAATAAGTAGAACCAAGCATAGGTTTGGTCGGTAAGACGGTCGTAAGCCCTGTAAATGCCCAGACTTCCGTATCTTTCTTCATCTATGTCAAGATGTCAAAAAAAGTAAAAAATAACTCCTAAGTGGAGAGTCCAGATTTGTGAACGATTATTTGGACACTCTAAGTGTTGTAACCTATATTTAGTAAATTAAAAGGATTGTTAACTTTGTGGTATGGTAATATAACTCTCCTTATCATTCATCTTTTACTTTTTGTTACTTAAAAAGACTACTTCATGACTGCCGGTTTTAGAATAACCATTCCATGCTCAGGACAAATGTAAACTACAAAAGTGTTTTGTTAGCAAAAGAACAAGAGTTTTGAGAACAAAGGGGTGTCGGAAGTCCCAAAAGAGATGGTCCCACGACATAGTCACTGTGGGGGGTAGAAACTGGCTGCAAGCAGCAATGCCAGAGGAAATGGAAAGAAGGCGAAGAGGCTTATATCCAGCAGTGGAGGACATAGGGCTCATGAGGAAGAAGAAGAAGAAGTAAGTACCTGTGCACTTGTGCAAAGTGAACTCATGGCGGATCCGGCCACATAGAAACCATTTATATTGTATGCCTGAATCGTAAATTTGTTTATATTATGAATATAATTCAGAATTTTCTCGACAGTTGAATAATTATTTTGCCTCGACTACTTCGGGGAATCGTTTTGTAGCATGGATTTTTTTAACTGTAAAATCCAAGAAATATCATTTTTAACAGTTAGGCCGGAATAATAATCGAACCCCATTCGTTTATTTATTTATTACCTTGTATTTACATTTTTACACCTTTAATTTTATTTAAATAAATATTTTGTTTTGATTATTGCCAGAAATACTTTAATTTTGTGCTATTTCTATGAGTCTAAGAGGCTCATTATTAGAAATAGGTATCAAATTGTGGTAGAGTGGGTTCAAACCGAGAAACTCTGACTCGAGAGTGACATTAGTGTCTAGACCACGGTACCACACTTGATCTTCGTCTTCGAGAAAATCAATGGGTAGGAATTAAAATATTTCGCGTACATTTTGTAAATACAGAAAATTATAATGAAATAGAAAAAAGAATGCCCTATTTCGGGACTCGAACCAGGGATATCCAAATGTAGGGACCGCTGCTCTACCGAGTGAGCTAAATAATCGAAAGATTTTTATATATTTCTTCCTTTGCCCTCCTTATTATCGTCTTTTGTTAATTTATGTTTCTTTTTAAATGTCAATTTGTAATTTATGTTTTTTTAAATGTTCAAGTACTATCTGCCCACTGATTGCAAACGGCTATATATGGTATCAAACGTTTTGATCAATATCACTAGTCCGTCTTTGGTCGGTTGGAAGATATTGCTTTTTAGCAATAAGCCCGCCAATGTACTTTTTATTTTCTGTACATGAAGTTTAAATAAATAAATAAATAAATAAAATAAATAAATAAGTATTCTGTTTTTTTTTTAGTTCGCCTTTGTAGTGTAAATATCAGTACGCTCGGCTACCGTACTG
Source organism: Brachycentrus maculatus (assembly GCF_059751285.1). Taxonomy (NCBI): domain Eukaryota; kingdom Metazoa; phylum Arthropoda; class Insecta; order Trichoptera; family Brachycentridae; genus Brachycentrus; species Brachycentrus maculatus. The sequence continues at coordinate 151,608 of NW_028281069.1, read as the reverse complement.
GATGTCCCGGGTTCGATTCCCAGACGAGGGTCAAATAAATATAAGTGATTTTTTCAATCTAATATTTATTCAATACTACTCTGGACTGGTACCTGCAGCGGAGGGCTGATCAACTTTCCTTCATGCGTTAACGATCAAGATAACTGTGCACCATCGGAGGCGAATAAGGGTTTGAAGAAGAAGATTTTTGAGTAAAACATGAGTAGGTATGATCATTAATTTTTCCGAGATATAATTATTTGATGTTATTTTAATTATTTAAATGTTCTTGCTTATTTATCCACGTCAAATGATTAATTTTCATTTAATTTATTTAATAAAAAGATAATTTGTAAAAAAAAATACTTTTCAATTTTAACGTAGAACTTATTATTGAATTAATTTAAATAAAAGTATGACGATGTTAACTAATGAAGTAATAATTTAAAGTATTTTAAATAAATTATAAGTAATTGTAAAATATTACAAAGTAAATGCCGATCATTAGTCGAGAATAATAAATAATCGAGTACGTATTACAAACAAAATATAAAAAAATTAAAATAAATTGTAACAATATATAGCTTATCTATAAAAAAATAGTAAAGTGAAAAGGTTAGATACTAAATGAGTTATTAAAAAAGATTATTCCATATCTAATTTTTTTGTATGAATCCGCCGAGTTGTGACGAAAATATGAAATTTTCATGTCGTTGCCTTGAAACAAGACTCGGTTCGCGAGCACAAAGTTTAATGTTCTGTGTGACCAAAAATATGTACCTACAGAAAGCTACATTTGTATGCATTCAATTACACAATCAGTTTTTATCAAATGTATTTTTGATCAGTATATAGCTGGTTAAATGCCAAAGGATTACAACAAAAAAAAATAAAAAACTCTTTATTCCAAAAATGGTATCTATACCGTCAACATTTTCACATTCGAAAGACACCCTCATGGGTGTTCGATCCCAGGTTCGATTCCTAGGGGGGGTCCAATAAATATAAGTAATTTTTTAATCTTATATTTATTCAATATTACCCTGGACGGGTACCTGAAGTGGAGGGCTGATCACCTTTCCTGCGTTTACTATATGATACAGTGCCCTATGCACCATTGGGGTGCGGATAAGGGTTTGAATGAATGATTTTTTCAATCTAATGTTTATTCAATAGGTATTACCCTGGATTGGTACCTAACACTGGTAGATAACACTGCGTTTAGTATATGATGCAGTGCCCTATGCACCATTGGGGTGCGGATAAGGGTTTAAGAATAAAATAAATATATGAATACATGAATATTCGAACCATCACGTGCTAACAAAAATAAAACATGTACTTACCCATGCCGAATCGATTTTCGTCATGACTATACAATAAAGGTACTGGAAAACAAAATGTCACTGTTCGATGGTTCATCGTATTGGGCTAATGTTCTCGTTAAATTTCCGTCACACGCGTTGCCGATTTATATTACCTCTTGATCCGTTCATTTTATCTCTATATTCAAAAGAAAACAAAAATGTTTATTTTTTGTTGAATAATACATGTAAACCTAACTTTAATGCAAGCGGTTAATATATAAATATAATATTTACTTTTTACCATGCAAATTTCACAACAATCGATTGTTTGAAACGCTTTCCGGTTGAATACAGTGACGGCGTCCATGAGCACCATTTTAGGGCGTCGAAAGATTATATTATATTTAAAGAAACGGAAAAATTACAAAAATTCTCTCCGTCGACAAAAAAATAGTGATAGGGCTGCAAGTACAAAATAATCTTGGAAATTTCTGAACACTGTAGATAAGTTCACTAAAATTTCCCCGACTACTTTCATGTCTGGCATTTGCTTTTGGCACTTGAATCTAAGAATTTCGAGATATTGCATACTTTGAAAAAATAGTCGAATGTCAGTTACGAGATTATAAGAATAAGTTTTTTTTATATAGAAAAAATAACACTTGTATTAATCTGATATTTGATATCTACGAGCCCTCCCTGGTTATTATGTAAAATATATTTAGCCTTACTTTTATATCAAACTTTTTCTAAAATCATTATTCAATACAAAATACACGACAAAACCGTGATTTAGAAATCTGAACACATACTTTTTTGCATTATCGGAGTCACGGATACATTTTTTTTCCATTCCCTGGAGTATTGTGACATTTTCAATATCTTTGCAAAAAATATGATCAATTATATATTGTCCGCCTCCGTAGTGTAATGGTCAGCATGCTCGCCTACCGTTCTGGAGGTCCCGGGTTCGATTCCCAGGGGGGTTTAATAAATATAAATGATTTTTTCACTCTAATATTTATTCAATATTACACTGGACTGGTACCTGAAGTGGAGGGCTGATCACCTTTCCTTCATGTGTAATCGATCGAGATAACACTGCGTTTATATGAAGCAGTGCCCTATGCACCATTAAGGTGCGGTAAGGGATTTATTATTTATTTTATATTTATTATGATATCTCTTTTATTTTAAAATGTACGTTTTTACTCTCCGCGCGTCTTAATTGTTATTATGAATTCTTTTTTCTTGGCCGATGTTTAATTTTATGTAATTTTTGAAAGGCCCAAATACTAAACTACACTGACAAGTTGTATCCAACAAAATGCTTTAAAATATATCTTTATTTTTTCACAAATGTTTTTTTGTAATTTCCATTTCCATAGTGTAGTGGTTGGCGCGTTTGCCTACTGTGCTGGAGGTCCCTCAGATTTCTAGGGGGATCGACAATAAGGCCCAACATACGATAAATCGCAGTTTAATTTTCTTTGAACCAAGGTTTGACGTAGTTGAATTTTTGTTTAAAATACCGTTTTTGTATTGAAAAAAATGCTTTCTCATCGAAATAAATATATTGTTTTGAAAAGAAAATAGTAATTGAAAGGTAAAGAGTTTAAAAAATATATAAGTACATATATTTTTTTTTCAATAAATGTTCTAAAAAAAACAAACTGTCGAGTAGCCGGCCACTTACTGAATTCTACGTTTGCGATTAGGGCCTTAATATAATTGATATTTATTAAATATTACCCTAGGCTGAGATTCCATACGGAAATTAATGATTTATCTACCTATTGTACATAACTTTAACATTACTTATATGCGATAAAAATTAATATTCATTTATTCGGTATAATTACTTATGGTTAAAATATAGTTAAAATGCTAAGAAATAAATTAAATGAAGTAAATTCACGTGATTCTAAGAAAAAACAATACAATACAACAACAAAAATATCACCCACAAACATAAACAATAAATAATGAGTTTTGTACTGACATTTCTTGGTAGAACTGCATTTTATATAATAAATTAATGATTCATGTGGAAAAAAATACATAGTTGTTATTTTATTAAATAAATGATAAGTTTAAATCCCTCTCCAATCACAAGAGCTTAGTTTCATTATTGGAGAGAACAGCGTCATTCATTTTAACACTGTAAAGAATAAATGTCTAGAAAATGAATTAAATTATGTTTGAAAAAAAACTCCAGTAAGTATTTTAAATAACTAAATAAAAATAAAACAATCGGTTTTAAAATGCCAAAGCCATCAAAATTGAAAGTCCCGGAGTAAAATCAAAATCGAACCTATTTTTGGTAGCACCTGACCTCTTCAGTTATTCTCATTTGAGAGTCGACGATAATATATTTGAGTAGAATTTGCATGTGGTTAAGGTTAATTGAATTGAATTGAAAAGAGCTGAGTCGCAAAATTGCTTGATGTATAAGGGTTTAAAAATGTATGATGAGATGCCTGAATGTATGAAGAATGAAAAGTGTCTGAAAGAATTTAAAAATAAATGTCTAAGTTACTGTAAGGAAATGTAAATATATAAAGATGATGTAAATGTATATAATAGTTTATATTAGTTTTAATATAAGCTAACTTAAGAAATAAATAAATAAAAAAAAAAAAAATTACGGCTTAGGTCATATTTCACGGAACTTTTTGTTTATGTATACGTTTGAACTGGTTATCAAACGTAAATGGTACATCACGAGGCATGTCATTTGTCATTCATTTGCACCTGCCCATACGTAGCAGGCAACCATCACATAGAGGAGAAGGTGGTAATGCGCCCCCCTGCTGCTAATGCGGCTCCCCATCGAAAAAAAATACTAGGAATCACACCATCTTTTTATATTTTTTTTTATTTTATTTATTTCAAAACATATTATATACATAAATCATTTATACATATAATATTCCCGATGAGTAATTTCTATTTCTCATTTTGGGACATGGGATTAAGGTTAACAAGACTGGAACACAAATAATAAAGTAACAAAAAATATATTTTTTTAAGTAACCAAAACTAATACTAATACATGGCAAAATATAAAAACAATAAACAGGTTTAATAAATAGGCACAAGAAGCATATTTAAAAGAAATAAATGAGAAAACACATTAAAGAAGCATATTTAAAATAAACAAATGAGAAAATATAACAAATCTTTCCCATTTTATTTGAACTAATGCTCCTCATCGCCCTTGAGCTGTGGCTCTTAGTCTTGACTTGGTATATTCATAGATGGCGTTAGTGGTACTCGATCTGTCAAAACACGCGAACCGAGCGTTTTTTCACACCGACGAAAAAAAATCATTTCTCCCGATTAAAGAACATTTAGAAGACGCTGCTACGACTTATCATCAACTGAACAGTCGGGCTATCGACATTTGCAAGTAAGTTTGCTTTATTTTACTTATTTAGAAATATTTCACCTTTGTTGTGAAAACACGTGTATTGACAATGCAGCCCCCCTAGGTGGCGGGTAATCTGGCCCCGGGGGCAAAATTGCCATCATGGTCTCCTGTATGCCTAAGATATCTGTTTTATTTTTTAGGCATGCCGACGACTAATCTTTCGCCCAAAAGCAAGAAGAAGACCAAGTTATGGAACAAGGACGACATGATAAACGCTGTCAATGCTGTTAGGAAGAAAAAGATGGGATACAAACGAGCAGTGAAAGAGTTTTCCGTCCCAAGAACTACCCTCAGAAGACTTGTAAAGGACAGTTGTTCAGCAGAAGAAGCAGTTGAAAAAAATCCAGGCAGAAGACCAGTCTTGCCACCAAATCTGGAAAAAGAGTTAGTGATTAACTGCCCATTCAAGTCAATAATAAATAAATCAAAATAAAATGGTATTTTCTAGCGTTTCTCAAGTATGAGAATATAATCCATGATTCGGACCTCGTCCCATCATAGATGTCTCTCGTGAAGTCTATCGAGTTCAAAAACTATGTATCGAGATTGTTCAATATACATATCTAGAAGAAAAAAAATGTTTTAGAACCATTGTAATGACTGAGAAATCATTATTCACGGCTTGAAACATATACACTTGACACCGTTTCATTGTGTTTTATACTCTTTATTTTTAAATTAGATATACATTAAATTCTTGTCACGAAAAGTTCCAATGATACCTACCGAATATAAGTAATGTTAAAGTTACGTACAGTAATAATAATAATAATTTGGATAATTTGTATAGCGCCATTTTCGTAAAATAATACCTCAAGGGCGCTTCGGCTGTCCAAACTCAAAACACAGTAAGGGACATTTTTGTAGTGTGTTTTTTGTATTTTTGGACTAAGAAATTCTACTTAATCCAAAAATGCAAAAACAAACGTACTACAAAAAAAATGTCCCTTACTGTGTTTTAAGTTTGGACAGCCGGCTTATAAAGACATGGATAATAATAATAATAATAGGATGATGATGATAATGATATACAAAAAATAAATGCGTCGTCAATCGGTCTAGGGCCGTCGGTCTGGAGCGGGTAAAAGATGAGCCGACAAATTAAAACGCCTTCCTCTTGATCCCATGGGCTGGAGAATGGCCAAGGTGTAGGGCAGGACGCAGGTACGTAGATAACTCGATGGAATCTCAGCCTAGGGTGATATTTAAAACATCAGTCTATCTATGTCGATTCTCCTAGAAATCTAGAGGTACTGAAGGGAAATAAAAACAACCATATAAAAACTAAAGACTTTTATTCAACGATACAAAAACTAAAGACTTCAAACTGCTTTTTTCATTCTTCTATTTTGTTACGTTTTGTTGTCAAGGGTCCCTCGATTAGTTTTCAAGCTAGAGTTTTTTTTTATTTTACCGCCTGTTAAGGAGTAAGGTAGATTACTTCCCGAATCACCTAAGTTCACTTTCTTAACAAATCTCTTAGCCTGCAGCTTTATTAATATCATGGCCTATTCCTAAATGTGAATGCGTTTATTCTTTATGATAAATGTTACCATAATTCATAAGTACAACATTCTAAGTAAAAGCACTCGTAACTTAAGTCAATCCTGTCTGATTTTTAAAAAAAAATTGTATATTGTTACGGGCAACTTTTGTATGGAAAGTGATTAATATTTAACAATATACCCCGTTTATTATAAACAGACCCGAGATCATTATTCCTAATATTTTGTCTATGTTTTTTGTATATAAGTCAAAACATATATATAATCTTTAAGTCAAAAGTCTTTGGATTTTCGTCATCGGAATGGCTGTTTTCAGGTCGTCCTGTTGTTGTTAAAAAGAATAACCTTTAAAAGATCAAGGAAATACTTACAATACTTGTGAAGGTAATAAATTGCGGTCTTTATTACCTAAGTATGAAAATTGCACAAAATGACATATTAAGTGTAACTTAGGCCACCGGTAATTCCGCGAATTTAAAATGTTATTATTTACGTCGAATTAGTAAACAAGTGTTTTTGAAAAAAAAATACAACTTCAACTCGTACTCTGATGTAAATCTATTAATTTACCAGGCTGCACATTTTTACGTTCCTTATCGGCTTATTGTCTGTCATTTAATACGATTGTGTTTTGTTTGTAATAATTTTTTGGATCATTTACAAGGAGCCATTTTTGTAAAATACTACCTCACGGTATACCGATATATTTGCAATATAAAAAAGTATTTAAAAAACCGAAAATATTACAATTGAACCTCCATCATGCTAACTAAAGGACTAACATAGTTCGGGTGACAAAAAAAACTTGTTTTATACCACTTGAATTTTATGCCTTATAACTAGTTTTGGAAGCTACAGATGCTTCCATCTATATGTATATACAGTGAAACCTCTATCTATCGTTTTTCAAGGGACCTATCGAAATAAACTATGAATGCGGGAAAACAATTTGTACGACATACCAGTAACTGGAGTGTACTTTTTTGCAAATTTGCACAAAAATAGTTGTAAAAATAGTATTTTAGAAAAAAATACAAAAAAAACGGAAATGGGTATCATGCAAATTGACAATAAAACCAATTGATATGTATTCAAAATGGTTTATTTAAGAAAAACAAAGACAATTGATTACAATTTAAAAAAATTATATTCAAAAATATCAAATTTGGAGCTTAATTCAAACGATCAATGCGATAAAATGATGATAGAGAAACGATCAATGCGATATTTTTTCGTATGAAACGAATCCAGGGTAGAAGAAACAAATGACACATCCGGGAAAATGATTATTCGGGGAACGATAGATAGAGGTTTCACTGTATATATAAATATAAACTATGTATAACATGGAATAGAATGGTTTTTCATCAATTAAATGTAAAAAAATAACTTTAATGCATTATGTGGGAGTGACACAAGTTAGTAAAAGTACAGATATGCAATCCTGTGAGGCCTGGCTACTGCTGCTATACTCTCCTGACTACTAATTATACTCCATTATCTTTCTCATATACAGGGTTTTTTAATAGCTATGATACAATTTTAAATGCTTATATTGGCAACACTGTTTATTAATTTTTTAAATTTGTCATGTCATTTGTGTTCAGTAGGTTATTCCATTTAATCCGAAATATATAGATACCCCGAAACATTCACCGCAAGGGTAGGCAGAGAGAGTAGAACACCACACCAATCTGTCTTTGCAGACAATCTTCGCCTCTTCTACATTCATGCATCTCCTCATACATACCCACCGATTATTCCGACTCCTAATGTAACAAGCCCAAATATATGAAATTATTGATCATGCCAAGTTTTCTTAAGTCTTCCTCTGCTTCTATTACCAACCGCATTCACCTCATAAATTTGTTTCACTATTCTATCTTCACTCATACACAAATAATGCACTATAAACATACACAGACTATACGATAAAAAACTAAACAAGATAACTTCCTCTCCAAGCACAAGAACTTGTCTCTTTTTTTGTGAAGGTACCATATAAAAATATATGTACCCTAGTGATATTATTTAGATTTTTATTTTATTTTTTTACATAAACTACATTTATATTTAAAAAAATATAAGCTGTTTCAAAAAAATTTTTGCAGAAACTCACCAAGCCACCTTGTGTATCTTGTCGGTGGAGTTCTTTTTATATCGGTTTTTTTTAAATTGTTTTTATCTTTTTTAACATACACAAAAAAGAAAAAAAATTAAAACTTTACAATTTTCATAGAATTAACACTTAATCATTTACCCATTCCTTTATTTTGCCTTTGTTCCATATTTTATTTTGACCTCTAACCTCCGTCGGCAACAAATTAAAAATGTTTGGAGTGATATATTGAAGTGTTGGACTCCCATATTTACTGTTAATTCTTGGGACTATCAAACCTTCGTTGTGGGTAAATCGTGTATCATGGTTGTGTACTAGAAGATTTCATTTTTTTTAACATAAATTTTTCTATATAAAACCAAAATTGTAAAAATAAATGGATACTATGTTATTAATAAAAAAATATGCCCAAACCATCTCAATATACCTTCCTTAATTTTATCGATAATGCTTTCCTCAGACTCCTTTCCTTATAAAATATAGGATACACCTTATTTGAGTTAACAACGCTTCAATCTGATGCGATGCCCTATGCACCATTTGGGTCAAATATACTGTTTACCCTTTTCTGGGCTGCACTGCTGTCATTAGAACTTAAATTAAGAAATGTAAAAATGATATTTGATGGTTCTTGTTCAATAGCGTATTTATTTTATCTATATACATTATTTATTGTTTCACAGTATGTCCAATTCAACAAAGGCGACTGCTAAGAAGAGGGGAAGGAAGAGGAAGTTGGAAGTAACCCCTCAAACACAAGGTAGGTCCAGCACATAGGTAGGTCCAACACAGGTAGGTCCAAGGTGGCACAAGGTAGATCCAGCACAAGGTAGGTCCAGCACATAGGTAGGTCCAGCACATAGATAGGTCCAGCACATAGGAAGGTCCATGGGCTCCCGCAAGGGGGCAAGGTAGGCACTTGCCCCCCCCCCTGGATTGATTGAAATTAGTCAAATAATGTTACTTTTATTTATGTGCTAATAAAAAAAATTGTTGCTACAGTATGACTTTGATTACTCCACTGCGTTTTATTTTCTTATTGCAGCGGTTTCAGCTTCAGAGTATGAAGCTTTTGTTAAGCAAAATATAAATCCCAAAGAAAATTCCGAAGAAGCAGAGTAAGTTAATTATCTTTCCTTTTAATTATCTTTAGTATACACATTTTATAGTCAAAAAGGATAATTTCGTTTTTTTTTTCAGTAATACCGATGACTCTGTATCTCTCACTACAAAGGTTGATCTCTTGAATATGGAGATCTATAATTTGAAAGAAATGCGAGAAATTCAAATGCTTAAAAGGAAGAACATGCTTTTGCAAATGGAAATTTTCGATCTTAAGAAACATTTGCTGGAAATGGAACCACCGCCTTTGATTACTTACGGGAGAGTGAATGTAGATAAAGTCGGTTCGAGTGACTCAATCCAAATTAGAAACCTAATTTACAATAACTGTGACCAGAATTTTATTATTAAACAGCAAAATGCCTCTCCCGGAATCGCAGGAACTTCAAGAGAAAGTCCGGCTCGTCGTTCGCACCAGAGTAATCCTAAAATTTCAGTGAAATCGACAGAAAGTCTTATTGATAGGAAATACCAGGACACAACCGTAGAAGATGAAGCGACTGTTAAAAATAAGAGTAGCGAAAATCTGTCTATCGCTTCTCACGTACTTCAGTACATTGCCGATATAAAAGATGTAAAATCACAAACCAACGCTATGCGACAGTTTTCTTACGAATTTGTCAAAAATATCGGCAGAGACATTAACAGACCTGGCACTGTCCCTGAACATGTTCCGGTCAGGATGGAAACTCAAGAACACGTTCCTGCGACAGATGTACGGCCGGATGTCAAACCTCAACTGTTTCCGGAGCCCATGGTGATGCCGTCAGAGATCAAAGAAGAAATGATAGAAAACTCCGAATCTCCTTCTGAAGATTTGCATTTCTCGTACATGATGATCAAACCCAAAATCATCGAATACCTGAGCGATAAAGTGGACAAAGATACCATCGTGTCGGCCGTTCGGAGGCTGACCAAAGCCAAGGCTAAATCGTTGATGAGACAAACGTTTGAACAGTACACCAAATTACTGCGCGTGTACTTATTCCAGGATAAGAACATCCTCGTGCAGGACATGGTCATATGCCAAGCGGAATTTGCAAGAAGCTTGTATCACTCTGTAAGGTACTACGCTGTATCGCTTACCAGGAAACCTCTGATTGCTCCAACAGTGAGTTTCATTACGTCCTTATTTACTATTTATTTTTTCACTATCAGCAAAACCAAAATGACATTACTTTACATTCATAGTGCCAAACCCATAAATTTGCCAAAAGAGCACAACACACAAACACATTTCGGACAGGTATTTTTTTATGCCTGCGGACTGCTAGCGATGGGATTTGATAAATATGTATATACATATATAGTTAAGACGTTAACAAGAGATTGGCATATAATGTTCATATAAAAAGATTAGATAAAGTACCCTTCCCGTCCTTAAGCATCATTCGACCCAACGGGTAGAAATACCTTACACCAAAGTGTGTTAGCATAAATAAATTTGAACCAGATCATATATTGTTGTAGACTTAGCAAAAACATATTTCTATTTACAAACAAATTTGTACATTCTAGATTTCATTGCTCCTATATGGGCGAGTGTTTTCACAAAGTATCACAGTATCCGTTTTCTTCCTATGTATTGGTATCGTCCATAGTATTTCCCGCTAGCTTTGCATTTTGTGACAATCGGTTTGTTCAGTTTTGGTCAGTTTTTGATCATTGCTTAGTTCGTTTGAATTCTTTCATACATAAGGCAATTTGTGATTGAAATGACTCAAGCTAAAATCAAATCATGGCTAGAAATTCAAAATTAGCATTAAGGAAAAAATATTCTGTGCCATCTGTGCTTGAGATTCTATTTCCTATTATTCTGTTTTTCAGTCAGCAACATTCAAGAAGGACGTTGCGGATAATTTGATTATCTTGCAGCCGTTGAGTGACGGGTACGCCCGACCCAAGTTCCGGGTGGAGAAGATCGAAGACGTGCTCATCGGGGAGGACTTTGAATTTGTGAGTGAGAATCCTTTTGTCATCAGGCCGTTGTATACGGAGGTTGTAATATCGTCCACACAATTGAACCTCTTGAAACCGTTGATTCTCAGGGCACTCGCGGAGAGAAGTCTGTCGCTATCGAGCATGCCCGTTATTTCAATCACCCACCAAATTGAAAATGAACTATTTCAAGGTTCGTCGGAATCGGCTGATGATTATAAAAATGTTTTCCTTATCACCGGACAAGAGTCGGAGAATGCCGACACGTATTCCATAGAAGAAGTGAAGCCCAACAAAGACATTGTGGACCTCACTGACGGAGAAAACCCCCCCAAACAACCGTCTGACCCCTCCTCTTCTACCCATATTCACAAAAAGTTCCGACCGGAAGCGAACGCTCCGGAAATTTACGCCTCTAAAGAATATTCAATTGTGAATATCGAAGATATCTTTAATAAGGCGATGGCGGATGAACCGAGTTATAGGAGCTTCAATTCTAAGGAGCCAGGTAAACCGTCAGCGAGCAAATCAAAGGTAGCCCCGAGTAAACCAAATTCTTTACCATCTAGAACGAAACCTAAAGATAAGAACACCAACTTCAGCATTGACTTGGATAATAGCGAAGAAGATGAAGAAATTATTAAGTTAGACGATGATTAGCCTTTTCTTATCTGTATTATAAGAATTTCCCAAATTAATTCTAATACATACATACAGTTTTTGTATCCAATTTTCACCCGAGTATTAGATTAAAAAAATATTTTTTTACAACCAAACTTTAAACTTCTCCGAGTTGAATGCGGGCTCGGTTCCTGGTTTCTCCATAATACTAGACAATTCACAATCAGGACAGGGGGATTGGTGCGAAGAAGGCCAGGGGGTGTGCGGCCAACGATTGTGACGTCTTATGACGATAAACCAACCTTAAAATATTTTAATTTTAAGAACAAAATTAAAAAAGAAAAGATTTTTTATGCATTTATAATAACATCATTGAATCAACATCATTGTTCTACTGCTCTTTATGTCTTTTTTTTACTAAATATTCAACATATCGCTCACTCCTTTCAAGAACGTCATAAATCAAAAAACTTGATTTTTCAGGAGAACGTTTTTTAAGTTTAAAAATATAACACAATGTATTAAAAATAAATATCAAGCCACTTATTGAACTTTTTACTATGCCACAGATCTTTTTAGGTAAAACCTTAATGTTTTTTCTCCATTCGAAAAATATTTAGTTTATTTAAAAAAATAATAAAATAGTACCTTTTCTTCAAAATGCAAAAACAACATTTTATGCCCTGTAGCGGGTAAATATTAAGTTTAAAATATGCCGCTTTTGCTGGGATATAGTACATTTTCTGGGCATTCCGAAAACATGCACAACTGAAAATTGACAATTTTTGATTTATGACATTCTTGAAAGGAGTGAGCTATATGGCAAAAATTAAATTATATTAGGAAAATAGTATTTGTCCTAATAGTACAATGAATTTCTTTAATGCATTACACACCGTTTTGGTCCAAAGAGAACATACATTGTTACGTGTAGCTTTTGTTAATATAAAAATGTGCATTTGTGCCATGAATGGAGGAGGGAATAGAACAGACCTGTCACTACTAGCCCTCACTCGCAAAAACATCATCACCAGTTTATTCAAACAGTATAACAGTGCGATAGATAAGATATATATTGAATGTCGATAGTTATTCTAAATAAAGTCTGACAGCGTTCACTGACATCGATGTTTCATTATATATATTTTTGAATAATGTAAGTTACATTATTTTATTTGTTTGTTAGTGTTGTATTGAATGCAACAAGAAAAGCTCATAAATTCAAACAATTGTTTTTTTATTTCAATATCTGGTCTGATGTTTTAATTTATAATTTATGAATAATGTTAGTTACATTATTTTATTTGTTGGTTAGTGTTGTATTGAATGCAACAGGGAAAGCTCATAAATTCAAACAATTGTACATACTTTTATTTCAATATCTGGTCTCTCTATTATTTTACATGCAAAACTTTACAAAGAAATGTTTATTTTTGCATTAGTTAATATTTCCAATATCATTTATCTATTTTGTTGGAAGCATCACCACATCAGTTTGTTTGGTAATAACAGGTGCCATGGCATAGTCGGGTAGACGCTCGGCTGCGAAACTGGCATTGCGGGTTCGATTCCCATCAGTTGCAAAATGAGCTTAAGAATTATTTTTTTCAATTAGTCTGGATGTTTGTAATGTATTTTTCATATCTACTTTCCCTTTCCTACTGTCCAACCTGCAGACAAGCCTCTAAAATAGAGGCTTTGTGGGTTATTCCTTTAAAAAAAATACTATATCTTCTTATTCTGTTTAGTTTGGCCTTGTGGCCTGTTTTTAAGAGGGATTAGCCTCCTGCGATGTCGATTCCCAGCATTCACATTCCCATGTCGATCCATCTCTTTAGTGGTCTGCCCGGGAGCCGTCTACCTAGGGGTTGGCCGTGCAGTGTAATGTGAAGGAGTCTGCATGGTTCCATTCTCCTCACATGCTCATACTATTGTCTCCTTCGTTGCCTTTCCCACCTAATGACATGTTGTTAGGTGGGGAAAAAATTATAAACGAATTAGAAATATTTTTAAGAATTTTGGTTCCTTTATGTCGATTTCAGAGCTTTTGTTATATTTTTATTTTATTTGTAGTTCTACAGATATGATTAAATGAATCTCTTTTATGTTTTAAAAAAGTATATTTTATTTTATTTTATAACTGTTTGTGTGTAAAAGTATGTACCTAATTAAAATTATTTTATCTTTATATTTTATTTAATACTTGTGAAAATTGATAATGAATGAGTTGTCTGAAAAGTACCTACACATTGATGTGTTTCGTTATGTTTTTAAAAGCCAGTTATGTATATAAATAACAAAGATCAATAAAGGATTTATTACCCATTTTGCTCAAAAACCTTATGTAATTTTTTTGTGAAATTCATAATTCCTCGACTTTAGAAGGACTCGTCTCCTAATCAAATAATAAAAATGATTCAGTTTAATGGCTTCATCTGAATTCAACGTTATACCGTGCAAGAAGTTTTGAAGAGCGTGAAACAAGTGAAATCTGAGGCAAGTATGGAAGTTGTGGCAACATTTTCCGTCTAAGCTCAAACAATTTTTGAGGGGTGATCAAATTTGTGTGTCCTGATGAAATACCTTTTTTTTCATTTTAAGTTCTACTTGGTAAATATCTTTATTTCTACAAATCTATTACGACGCCTGTTTCGATGCATTCCGCATCATTTTCAAACACCATATCGCTCACTCCTTTCAACAACGTCATATATCAAAAATTGTCAATTTTCAGTTGTGCGTTTTTTTGGAATGCCCAGAAAATGTACTATATCCCAGCAAAAGCGGCATATTATTATTAACTTAATATTTACTCGCTACAGGGCAGAAAGTGTTGTTATTGCATTTTGAAGAAAATGTATTTTTTAATTATTTTTTTTAAAATATACTAAATATTTTTCAAATGGAGAAAAAAACTTTCAGGTTTTAACTAAAAAAATCTGTTGCACAGTAACAAGTTCAATAAGCGGCTTGATATTTATTTTTAATACATTTTATCATATTCTTAAGCTTTAAAAACGATCTCCTGAAAAATCAAGTTTTTTGATATATGACGTTGAAAGGAGTGAGCGATATGTGAAGCTAATTCCAAATTTAAGAGTTGGGTCCTTGGGACGTCGAAGGTTGAAGAGGGGGTAGGAGCTGTTTCTTATTATATTGAACAAGACTAAAAAAAATTCTTAGCACTGTCACTAAAATGTGTCATGACATTTCAGACAACCCTATACGTAAGTGTTTGAAAATGATGCGGAATGCATCGAAATACATGTCACAATAGATTTTAAGAAAAAGTGGTGTTTACTAAGTAAAACTTAAATTTAAAATGTATAGACTTTACCATAATGTGATTGCCGAATCAATTTATGAAATACCACTCCTTTAGGATTATCAAGCTATGGACATTTCTGGTTGATACATTTGTTCAAATTTTCCAATTGCTGACAGTACCCATTTCAATTGATTGTTTGGTTCCTTGGTAGAATTTCCAAAAATATGCTACCTTTTAAATCCCACCATACTGAGAGCATGATCGTCTGATGAATGCCGTCTGGGTGGTCCACTGATGACAACAACATGGAGTTTGTCGAGATCAAATCACCATCACAAAATTTTGTCAACTGTTTTCGGCACTGATGTTTTTATAGATGTTATACATGCTCACCATAAACTTGACTGAAAATAGTAAAATATAACAAAAAACAGTTTGGTCTTACATTTTATCCTTGTTCTTAAATTTTCAAAATGAAACCATATTAATTTTTTTTATATTTGAAGAACTAACTTTGTGATTTTCGATTTTATAATTAGAATGTAACTTTGTTTTAAAATCACTATCCTATTTTATTATAACTTAATTATAATGTCTGCCAGTTACTAAGCTAACCGGTAGACATTATAATTAAGTTAAAAGAAATATATATATAGTGATTATAAAACAAAGTTACATTTTAATTATAAAACTATATTAATCGTTTGATCTTTCCTTTAAAATAAACTCCCGCATGGTTTCAGAATGTAATTGTTTTATTTGCGAAAAAATCTAAAAAGACTTAAAAAAATAACTAGCACTTACTGACGTTAAAATGTGTTTTGGCATTTCAGACAACCCAATAAATTTTTAATTTATTTTGTATTTATGTTCTAGTAATTCGCTAAGTATTTGTTGTTAAATTTTTATTTTTTAATGTGGTATGTCCCATTTTTTATTATTTTATTCGACATTTTTAATTTTTGTTTCCCAACTATGAATAATACATATTATTTAGATATTTTATCTTTGTTTTATTTCATACATTTTCATATGCATATTTCTAACCCTTCTTCAACTGATATTGCGCTGTAGTGTAATTTGTCAATTGCACAAAGGTAAGGTGATTATCTCTTCACTATAAGAAAGTGATTCTTATGTAGTTCTGTGAATTTTTGGGTTTTTGAAATAACTTGTTTAGTAAAAAAATACCGATAACGGATAAACTTTTGTCACATAAAATAATTTGTGATGGCTCCTAACAATTTTGCAAACGAAGTTATGATGTGTAAGTTACAATAAATCTTTGAATCATGGAGTAATCTTTGAAGTGTCTCTTCCAATTTTTTTTCTCCTTGGTGAGACTTTTCATTTCTTTTCGTGATGAATTTTCAATTTTTTTAGATTTTTCTTCATTTTTCAAATCCTTATCTGGTCCCCAATGGTGCATTGGGCACTGCATCATATAAACGCAGTGTTATCTTGATTGTTAACACATGAAGGAAAGGTGATCAGTCCCCCGCTTCAGGTACCAGTCCAGGATAACATTGAATAAATATTAAGAGCAAAATGTATATATATATATATATTTAGGGGGTTATTTTTTACTCCAAATCATGAGATAGTAAAAAAATAATTTTTAAGTACGTACTGTTTCTATCGCATTTTAAATGGGGCGATCCCAGCCCTAGCACTGGACACGCGAAGGGTGTGTTTTACTTAACAACACGCTGATTATTCGGGATTACTATTTGGACATAGAGAAGGGGTTTGATCGATAATTTCGGAGGGAAATCATCCTGACGGCTACGTTCTGGAGAGATAATGGGGGGGGAAATCGCCATTGATCGTTCTCGCGGAGCGGCGAATACGAATTCCGGGAACTCGATTATCCGCGGAAAAGGAAGCCTCGTGTACCGTGTTACCCCGCTATGTACAATATATTAATATCGCGCTTGTTAAGTTCTAATCTGAATGAATTTAATCTTTGTTTATTTAAGCCCGGAGGAAGTATGCATCGAATTAAATACAATTACAATCAAGATAAAGGTAAAAGGGGGAAGGATAATTAAAACTTGAATGTTTCATGTACCTGGTTTAATCGATTACGTAGACATATTATTATAATGACTTACCCTAGATTACAACACTTAGAAAATAGCTTATACTAAACGAAAGGTCCTCAACACAGTCCAAAGTTCACTTTCCTAGCTCATGTCTTGTTCACAGATTCACTTAACGAAACACCGTAACGAAGATTGAGATTGATCCATAGTTATGAGCCATGAACGGCTCCGGGTTTGTGGAATCCCGTTGGGCGTGACGGCCACAGGTTGTAGGCTGGGCGGTCTTCGAGGGGCAGGAATCTGGTGTTCCTGGAGGGGCAGGAATCTAGTGTTCCTGGGTGGACGGCGGACGTCCTAGATGAGCAGTTCCTTCGCTGTTGGAAAGAATCTGGCGTTCCTCGATGTGAAGGATGAGGGATGAGGCATCTTCGCGGCTGGAAGATGGCCTTGTAGCGCTGGCTACATCGTGTCTTGTAGAAATGAACACTATTCACTTCACACGATTTCTCCTCGCGGCTGAGCACTTAGCTGATGAAGTGCCGAGTTTGGGCTCGGGTCGAGCGCGACGGCGTGCGCGTTCGACCTGCGCGGTCGGGGATTTTTTCGTCGACTGCCTTGCGGCGTCTTCAGCTCGCGTGCTACCCCTACTGTTGCTAAAGCAAGAGGGTCGTACTACCCCTCTCGCTTACTCTTTACCCTAGTTAACTTAAGAATAATCTTATCGTAGCTTACTTACTATAAGCTTAAACCCATATCTGCTCCCTAGGTGGAGCATATGGTGTCCACAACTACTCGTTAATAGTAACCGAGTTATAGACTTACAAATAATTAAAAGTTAACAAAACTAATTATAATATGACTTATTATTAACTAACTGATTCTTAATTAAACTGATTATAATAACTAGATTAACTTATAATTATTACATAAAATAATGAATTAATAGAGACTCCTTTCAGAGTAGTGGTTGACGCGTTTGTCAACCACTCGAAGTTCAGGTTCGATTCCTGACAAGGTTGATTTTAATGTAAAGTTTAATTTTCAATTTTAATTGCTATTTCAAGTTTCCTAAATGGAACTTAGAGCGTGATGTATATATATATATATATATATTTTTTTATTATTATTATTATTTATTCATCCATATGTATTGCCAGTACATACGGGAGTGCCTTATGAACGCGTACAAGGAAAGATGGCGGAAGTTAGACAAGGTAGTGTGACGTTCTATCCTCTCTCTGCCTTCCACTTCCGAGAGGCGGCGAGAGGGTAGTTACAAAGGGCGGCTTAATATTTATGATCGTAGCTTTGGGTCCGTGGGTCAGCCCGTTTTTAACGACCCTAGACGTGGACGACGAAATGCATTATTGCTAACGGCCGAAATTCCCTAATTGCTGGTCTTACCCATCGTAAACATTGATGGTCTGTTACCATTGTTCCGAAGAAAAATTCTTTTACAGTACGAAATAATAAAATATATTTTTCTAAAGAAAGGTTAGGCTTTGAAGAAACCCGCCGTCGTTTTATTTTATTTTATTTTTGTCTGTTAACGAACAAATGATCTGCGCGCCTAGAAGTGAAAAATTTTAAAAGAAAGAAAAACGATTTTTAATGTAATATTTTAAACACCCAGATTATGCAATATATCATACTTTTAGTTACTGGGTACCTACACTTTTATAAAGGTAAGAATATAAACCCCTTATTCGAATAACTTGGCAACTCTTTAATCAACTGTCACATTTTTTTATTGTCTATGCAACTGTCATCTTGACGTTTCGTTGTTGTCCGCGTGTAAATAAATATTATTTTATATAAGTTCAAATAAAAATGGATTCGAAACTAGTTATTTTGTATGGTAGTCAAACTGGCACTGCCCAAGAAATGGCAGAAAATATTTGGCGGCAGTCGAGACGTCGTAACCTCAAGGGCCCAGTGAAAGCGATGGACGAATATAAAATAGATGGCCTCGTTCGAGAACAGTTTGTGATATTTGTGTGTTCGACTACTGGTGTGGGTGAAGAGCCCGATAATATGAAATCGTTTTGGAAGTTTCTATTGAGAAAAAGTCTCCCGAGCACTTCCTTATGTAACTTAAAATTCGGAGTTATGGGTCTTGGGGATTCCAGCTATGCCAAATTTAATTTTGCAGCTAAAAAGTTACATAAAAGGTTACTTCAATTAGGCGGCACGAGTCTTCTTGACGTTGGTAAATTTGTTTTAAATCAAATGCTATTGTTACCCTTTTTTGTTGTGCTTAATTTGTCTCGGTCCTAGACTGGAATGGCTTCCTTACTCTCATTCTGCTACACATATTCACCCGTACGTATCATCATTATCTACCAGACTTCCTTCTAATGCAAGTACCTTTAAAATGTTGTTGTAAATGAACTATTGAAAATCAACAGAAAATTTTCAGACTTTATTTCTTGGCAATTATTATAAATAATATATAATAAATATTGTAGAGAGATTTTATTGGTATTTTTGTACAGTATAGTTAGTGAATTGTGACTGAATAAGAGAGGTTCTTGAGTATGATGTGTATTTTTGCTCTTTTTGTAAAAAAGGATACTATTTGATACATATTAGATACCGGCTTCAAATATTTTTTCCAATGCCTTATCTTCCTATAAACTGGCATTACGCAATAGATTTCTGACAGCAAGACAATTGATGTAATTGAGTGACAAATTTATGTAATGTAGAATACACTTTCTTGTAATATTATGTATTTGAATGTGCTTGTCTGTATTCTTAAAACTGCTTTATATTTTTTGTCTCTTGAATTTTACTTGTAAATACAAAACAAAAATAAATTTATCAGCTGATTGTACTACAATTTTAATTCTTTATTTCCTTTTGATCAGGGCTCTGCGATTACCAGCATGATTTAGGAAATGATGCAGTAGCAGACCCATGGATGGCCAAGCTATGGTGTGCTTTGGAAGAATATATACCGGAAATTAATAATAAAATATTAAATGAGGGGTGGTCACAGTACCTACCTCGATGGAGAATAAATTTAGTGAAAGGGAAGGACCCCACCAATTCAACTGAACTATATTTTTCTGGGTATAAATTGGAAGATTTTGCTGAAAAACCATTTTTAATGACTGTGTCTAGTAATTTAAGGACTACTTCTGACGCTCACTTTCAGGTACCTCTATTCATTTATAAGTTTTTTTCGTTTCATATTTATTTAAAATCAAATATAGCCTACATAAGAATTTCTAATGGGATATTTTAAAACTTGTTTAACCCATGAATGTTTCGCCATGAAAAAGGGTCTAATGTGCCATCAACAATATAAACAATTTAACCAGATGCAAATTCTACCCCAAACGTTGATTTATATAGTAACAACCTCACAGTCAATTGTTTTATTGCGTGTATTATTTCAATACACAAATAAAAGGGCCGAAATTGGTTTCCGAGCGAACAAGTTATTAATTAGAACTAGCTCTCACCTTTTGTATTTTGCCTGAACTTCTATGAAAAATCTTTTATTGTATCCTAAATAAAAACTACAATGTGAAACATTGTTTTTACAGGATGTGCGAATGATAAATTTCATCCGGAAAGAATATTTTGATGATTTTGAACCTGGTGATGTATTAAATATGAGGCCAAGAAATTTAAATTCTGAAATGAGTAGATTTTTTTCAATCTTTCATCATTTGAATTTGCAGCCAGAAGATGTTATTGCATTTTCCCAAATAGATAGTGGTAAGTATTCAACAAAGTTTTGAAAAAAAAATATTGGGCTTTCGGAGTGAAAATGCATTTATAAATTTTAAACTTTTGTTCTTCAAGTGAATTACTTTTAACGTTTTTTAAAGTTAATTTGGCCACTAATTCCAGTTAATAAAAAAAACTTTTTACATTGCATTTTTTTTTCAGAATTTTAAATTCAGTTACAAAAAAAATATATTTTTCAATAAAATAAACATTTTTCAAAATTTATATACGTAAAACCAATACTTTAGTCGGTTTCTCGTTTTTCTTCTAAAACACATTAAACTACCTACCCCGCATTTGTGAACTTTAATTGTCTATGATACCATGCTGTCGAAATGTCAAAAATATCTGTCAAAATGTTTGGATTTGGTTACCACGTGTGTTACGTTTTATACACCCAATTGTGAATAATTATTCGAATACTTATGTGTTTTTGACACGATTTATCCAATTTAAAATATATCCCAGTTGTACGGAAATAAAGATTCGTTTAAACTCTTTAAAATCGCTTTGTAACGCGCATCCAACATGTTGAGGCGGCAAGCTCGTTTGAGAAGAGAATATTTATATCGGAAAGCGACGGAAGATAAAGAAAAGAACATACAAGCGAAGAAGGACAAAATAAAACATAGTTTAGAAGAAAATATACCGATACATGGAGATTTACGAAAAAGTGCACTAAAACTACAGAAGCAAATAGAATGGGAAGACAAAGGTAAGAATATGTAAAATTCACGTAATTTTGTAGTATTATAAATTGTTGTTATTTTTTTTTTTAACAAAAAGGTCGAGTTATCTCTCAAAACTCAAGAATTTAAATTGATTTTGCGAGGGAACATTTTGTTTTTACCAATATTCATTCTGTCAAAATGTTTCATTGTTGCACCTCAATAAAAAAATAATTTTTCTTTACAAGTAATCCGAACAGGCGCTATCCAAGGGCGAATTTGTGGCAGCATAAATTACCTTCTTATGAAAATATTCAAATGACTTCATTTCTGATAGAATTAAAAGCAAAAAAATTATGTTTTTTTTTTCAAGGTTTGTACTGAAAATTCTTGGTGGAACTGCATTTTACAGAATAAAATAATAATCATTTAGTTTTTTCCACATGAATTTTATTTGACAAGCGACCGGGTTTCGACGTAATCGACATCTGTGAGGCTAGATAAAAGTCACTGATCAAATAAAATTCATGTGAGATAACTACATACTTAGTTATTATTTTAATATTTAAAACATTGTTCTTATTTTGATTTCATCATTCACAATATTGGGCAAAAAAAGCAATTGCGTCTCAGTTATCTTAATGCCTGCCTCCGCGGTGTAATGGTTAGCGTGTTTAGCTACCGTGTTGGAGGTCCCGGGTTCGATTCTCAAGGGGGGAGGGGTGAAAATAAATATAAGTGATTTAATACTCTAATATTTGTTTAATATTACTCTGGACTGGTCCCTGAAGCGCAGGAGTGATCACCTTGCCTTCATGTAAGTAACGATCAATATAACTCTGCGTCAATATGATGCAGTGCCCTATGCACCATTGGTGCGGATAAGGGTTAATAGGAAGGTCAATGCAGTGTTCCGCAAACTTTTTCAGTTCAAGCTACACCTGCCAAATTAAGAAATTTTAGAGGTACACCAAAGAAAAAAAAGTTTATATCAGAATATAATGCGAAAAAATATATTAAAACAAAGTTTGTGTAATATCTTAGCAAAACTAGATTTTTTCAGCGGCACACCACTTAATCACCACAGTACACCAGTGTGCCGCTACACACACGCAGCGGAACAATGTCTTAATGCATATTTTTTCCTGTTTAGTTATCAATTTGTTTGTTGGGATGGTTTTAGGACCGGAATTAGCTGCCGCTATTGGAGGAATTGGCGGCGGAGCTAACACTCTCAACTCCCAGGATGACGAGTACCGTTGGGCCGGAGTTCAGGATCCCAAGATCGTCATCACGACCTCCAGGGAACCCAGCGCGAGACTCAAGATGTTTGCTAAAGAACTTAGGTATACAGTAGAATCGCGATATAAGTAATCGCGATATATCGAAAAATGACGTATATCGAAAAAAAAAACCAAATTTATTCCCTAAAACTAATTTTTCATACAAAAATGCATTTATATAACGAAATCCCGTTATTATGTATAACAAAATCACTTTTGTCCCGTACGAAAAAATGCCAATACATTTAAGTAAATTTATAACAAATAAAAAATGTTATGATAAAAATATTTCAAAGCCGCGCCGCCGCGGCGCCGCGCCGAAAAAAAAATGTTAAGATAAAAATATTTCAAAGCTGCGCGCGCCGCCGCACCATATGCGGATGGTTTTATGGCGATTTTTAAAAGTAATTCAATACAATATCCCATCAGCTTGAGTAATTAGTAATTAGAGTCAATGAGTCAGTGAAATGATTTACTTTAGCAATAATAATTCTTTAGTTGTGTTGCCTACTTTCAAAATCCGCTAGATCCAGTTTTATA
Organism: Brachycentrus maculatus; assembly: GCF_059751285.1. NCBI lineage: Eukaryota > Metazoa > Arthropoda > Insecta > Trichoptera > Brachycentridae > Brachycentrus > Brachycentrus maculatus. Next base: position 128,039 of record NW_028281069.1, on the reverse strand, counting down.
AGATTTTAAAATAAATACCCTATCGGAATGCCAGTTGTGGGTTTTATTGTTCAAAAATTTTAAATACTTGAAAACCCCGCTAAAAAATACTTAAAAACAACGTTGTACTTCAAATTCCGATATATTCATGAAACTTGCTTTCTGACCCATATCGGTCAATCAGAGAGCGGAGATAGGTCAAAAGTTAAGATGACGTCATTATCGATTTGTGTCTCGTGTTTTTTTTTGAGTACTGAAAAACTTTCCAAAAAAATGGGAAAATTCTCTATTTTATAATATTTTATATAAAGATAGACAAATCTTTGAAACATTAATGTTATCCGGAGAATTTGGATTTTTTTTTGTAAAATCGACTTATATGGATCTGGCGGATTTTGAAAGTAGGCGACGTAGTTATAATCTCTCTTCTTATTTCAATGAAATTATTTCTGTAGGCCATAAAAATTCTCAAGTATATTCTCTCCCATAATCAGTCCACCTGCTTATCTCAATGGTAGACAATAATAATTCTCAAATTACAATCCATCTTTTTATCTCAATGAAATGATTCTGTTGACAATAATAATCCTCAAATTGCATCCGTCTTTTATCTACATCGTAAGGGCATTTGTCCACTACACGGAATAATTTTACCGTCCGTCCGGCACGTCAGTTTGCGTTTTAAAACGATGATTTTACGATCGAATTTACGCGCAACGTGTTCACGCACCGATCAAGAGCTCCGATCCGAAGAAAGATGGACAAAAGCACAAGCCAATCCAAGCCAATCGTCATTTTAAAACGCTAACTGACGTGCTGGACAGTAAAATTACACGGAATTTCGGGTAGTGGACAAGCGCCCTAAGTGGGGCGTAGTGTCGGGTAAGACAATCTGCACACTATTGGACTAGCGGAGTAACGTGTTACGACGTACGACATGCACGGATACTTACAAAGCACGCCACACGCGCAAACACAGAAACGTTTGTGTATTTTTACGATTTTATGTTAGGATTTGATTCCCGATTTTTTTACCAATTATTTATTTCCGTCGCTGCAAATGAATGACATTATGAATAACATTTACCAGACCCAACATTACAAAATTGTTTTATTTCAACTTTAAATATGGCCAATAAAAGCAACTAGGAATATTAAATATGACGGACAAATTTGGACAAATACGAATTTGTCCGTTTTATACGGATTTTGAAGGAATAAAGAGATCAAACGGAATTTGAAGGATTATTACGGAATTTTAACGGATTTTAGGAAATTTTTAGCGACGGCGAAAAAAAATTCATCGCGTAAATTCCGTCTCGTAATTTCGCAATTTCGTAATTTCGCAATCTCAATATCGAAAACTACTCTTTGACGTCTGACAACACTGGCCGTCAGTAGCGCGCAAGCCGTTCTCGTTCTCGGCTTTGGCGGCTACTTGTGATATTATTATTATTATATTTGACGTTATTACTCTCATTTTCAGATACATATTTACCAGACCCAACATTACAAAATTGTTATATTTCAACTTTAAATATGGCCAGTAAAAGCAACTAGGAATATTTACGTTTTTCCGGTTTTAAAATCACATTCTCATATTGTGTACAAAATACATACGAATATCATCGATTCCCGCGGCACTTTTATCACCGTAAGGTTAATAAGAAAACAAGTGAAAATATGTAGGTATTCAGTTCCCTATGGCCCCCTTCCTCCTTTGTTTGCAGAACTTGAAAAGCCGCGCAACATTTTTTGCAACGGCGTGCAACATATACATACTAAGTATGATTTAAAAAAATTCGTTATATGTGGGAATTCGTTATTACGAATTAATATTTTTTGGTCCCTTGGATTTCGTTATATCGCGATTCTACTGTATTCCCATTTTGACTATTCAATTCAATAAGTTGTGTGATTAACCTATCCATTTTTTTTAAATATATAATGGCGTTGCATATAGAATATATTGCTTTTGCCAATGTCAAGTTAATTAAATAATTTTACGTAATTATAAAATATGATAGACTTATTATTAAACTATAAATTAATTCCGTTCAATTTTTTAAAAAAATAACCAAAAGTTTGTAGATAATTGGGTTCCTGCTCGCCAGGATGAGATAGATATCTGTAGGGAGGGGAATAAGACCGTGGCAAAAATCTTCTGCATGCAACGGTGATATGTATTTTGTAAACCAAATAAAAATGTGGTTTAAAAACTGGAAAATTTTTAATATTCCTTAATGTTGCTTTTATTGACCATAGTTAAAGTTGAAATATAACGATTGTGTAATGTTAGCTCTGGTAGGTATCTGAAAACATGAAAAAATACATCACAAGTAGCCGCAATAGCTAGCGTATATATATTGACTTGTTAAAAATGTGTAACTGCATTGTTGTTTATTTTCTTGTCAAGCAAAATTGACTTAAATGGCCCTCCTGAATATTTTACGTTTTGTTAGTTGGTCACTTTCTCCTGTACGACTACGATATAGGTTATTTGGCTTTCAGCGTTTAAATGCAACGTTTGGATGAACAAAAAGTTTAAATATTTTCATTTTCTACGGTAAAAATATGTGTTCACAATTTTGTATGGTTATTTTAGGTTAATATTTCCAAATTCTCAAAGAATGAACAGAGGCAAATATGAGATGAAGCAGTTGGTTCATGCCTGCAGAGCTAATGACGTTACAGACTTTATTGTGGTACATGAACATCGAGGAGTTCCTTCCAGTTTGGTATGTATCATCAGTTCATTTAATTTATTTAAATAAATGTTTGACTATGATATCCGATGAATATAATTAAAAGCACCCTTGAGGTAGAATTTTATGAAAATGGCGCTATATAAAATATCCAAATTTATCATTATTATTATCTATCTATGTCCGCCTCCGTGGTGTAATGGTTAGCGCGTTTAGCTACCATGCTGGAGGTCCCGGGTTCGATTCCTAGGGGGGGTTGAATAAAAGGGAGAGATTTTTTCACTCTAATATTTATTCAATATTACCCTGGACTGGTACCTGAAGCGGAGGGCTGATCACCTTTCCTTCATGTGTTAATGATCAAGATAACACTGCGTTTATGTGATGCAGTGCCCTATGCACCATCCGTTGCGGATGAGGTCTCGAAGAAAAGTTTGAAGAAGATTATCTATATCATTACTGCAATATATTGGGTGCAGAGTGATTTACACTTTTATGCAGTCTGGATCAGATTATCTTTCTGAATCAAATATGCCCATTTTTCTGCTATTTTGCTAACTTCAGTCATATTAAATTTGTCAACCATTTAGATGAATATTTGGATTGGAGGCCTTCGTCCAGGAGTGGAAAGAAATAGGTTGAAGAAGAAGATGTTAGTTTATTGACTGAAGTTTAAAAAAACTAACTAATCATCACGCTGCTTCTCCGCAGGGGTAGGCGGAGAGAATACAACGCCCAACCGATCTGTCTTTGCAAACAATCTTTACATCTTCTGCATTTATGCATCTCTGTAGATTAATCTGACCACCTTCAAGTAATCTATATTTTCATTTTGTACATTAAAGGCATTGTCTTTGTGGTATGGTAATATAACACTCTCCTTATCATTCATCATTCACTTTGTGTAATACTATAATTTTTTGTTAAATGAATTGAAATAAATGAAATTGTGGGACAGGAGAGTTTTATTCAATTTGGTATTTCTTTTTAAAATACTCCATAATAAGATTGATAGTCCCGATGTACGAGACGTCTTCCGTCCGCACAAGACTGTATAATTTCTGGTCTCCTCTGCGGCGCAAGAAGGGGCAAGTCCCGGCGGTTTGGCGGTCGCGTAAATACCGCTTGATGATGCGATGGACGCAACCGCTGTACCCAGTTGTAAGCTCGGTACAAAGCGCTGCACCGACAAGTCAACCTCTATAGCCCTGAAAAGGGCTTTCCGAAACAGGTCCGTGAATCGGTGCAAAGAGGCGAAGCGGTTCAGGCTGGCGGCGCGGCGAGGTTTCAGAGATCGGGAGCGGAGAAATGAATAACAAGTTTCGGTGTTTGAAACTGAACTGCTTTATTATCGCAAAATGAGCCCTCTATATACCCGGCCGTGATCGCGTACCGCCCGACAGTGGGAAAGTACAGCCAATCAGCGGCCGGGGGAAAGAGACAGCCATATCTCTGTCTCTCTCTAAGAGGCACCGGACGGGCTACATTTCTGTACCGTACCGGTGCTTTAAAACAATGTATTATATTTTATTATTAACTATTTTCCTTATTCTAAACTTATTCTCCTCGGTATGGGCAAAGACCACCCCCAAAAGCGACACATTACATCTTTATTGAGGGGGCAGTACATTGCGTACACATACCGAGGTCCCTAAGCTAATTAAATATATTCACAAAATCCCTTCTTCGGGCCGCAGTGTGGCGGGCAGCCGTCTCGCCCGCCGAGCGCCCAGAGTTCCTTTTCTGGGCCGCCGCACGGGGTACGCGATGACGTCGCTTACACCCGAGTTACTATCACTCATTAATTTTAAAATACCGACCTGGCACATACGAAATCATAATATTTTTCAGTGTAGCCATTCGAAAACTAACTACCATATTTTCTCTCCTATTCCGAGATATCGCAATGAATAGGGTCCATTGGTTGATATTTTTAGTACATCAATTAAGTCAAAATTTACATAGCACTTTTTGGATCTCTTAGTATGAATTATATTTCGATTATTAGCTTCCCTAATTTGTACCAATTTTTTAAACCTTTTTTTTCAACAATTTTTGCATTTTTTTATTACTTACACTTATCTTTTCTTTTTATTTTATATCATTTATTATTATTTTATATGTAATCTATCTTAATTTCTATGCAGTAAATAAATAAATAAATAAAAAAATTAAAAAATTAATACATACCAAAAGTAGAACAAGTGGTATTACTCAAAGTGAACGATGAATGATTAGGAGAGTGTTAATCTTTACTAACTTACTTTACTTATAACCCTTATCCGCACCCGATGGTGCATAGGGCACTGCATCAAATTGACGCAGTGTTATCTTGATCATTACTTACATGAAGGCAAGATGATCACTCTTGCGCCTCAGGAACCAGTCCAGGGTAATATAAAATAAATATTACAGTGTAAAATCACTAATATTTATTTTCACCCCCCCTGGGAATCGAACCCGGGACCTCCAGCACGGTAGCTAAACACGCTGATTCTTTATTCATATTTTCATACAAGGCGGTATTTATTCATATTATATTTCCAGATTGTCTGTCACTTGCCGTACGGGCCGACGGCGTTCTTCCAAATGTCGGACGTGATAATGCGTCACGACGTGCCGGACATGGCGCCCATGAGCGAGCAGTACCCGCACCTCCTCTTCCACAACTTCAAGACGGAGCTCGGCCTGAGGGCCTCCAAGATCCTCAAGTACCTGTTCCCCGTTCCCAAGGAGGACTCCAAGAGGGTCATCACGTTCGCCAATCACGACGACTACATTTGCTTCAGACACCACACTTACAAAAAGGTAATACATATTTTATTTTGCATCAAATTATCAGGTTTCGGGGCTAAATATTCTATCCAGAAATTTTTTTTAAAGAAAGTGAAAATAATGCAAACATTGAAATGGAAATTATAGGCGTCTCAGCTTATTTACTAAACATCTATTGTTTACATATAAAATAATAGATGTTTTCGTATCCGCACCCCAGTAGTGCATAGGGCACTGCATATAAACGCAGTGTTATCTTGATCGTTAAGACATGAAGGAAAGGTGATCAGCCCTCCGCTTCAGGTACTAGTCCAGGATAATATTGAATAAATATTAGAGTGAAAAAATCACTTATATTTATATGACCCCCCCTGAGAAACGAACCCGGGACCTCCAGAATGGTAGCCGAGCGTGCTTACCATTACACTATGGAGGCGGACGTATGTAAGGAGATACAAATCTGAGCATTTTAAATATCACACAAAATTTTCATTAAAATGAAAGAAGATGCAAGTCTGAGCACCCCAGGGCTAATGATTTGGCATTTGGCTGTCTTAAGTGTTCAACAAGTGATTGTTGAACATCCATTTTGTATTGATTTTTTTGAAACTTGTATATATGCAAAGGTCTTGGATTCCTTTCACATAAGAATAATTAATCAATAGATTTGGAAGTATGGCCATCAGTTGGGAAATTGGCAAAGTGTGTTTATAGCTTACTCCAATTAAATATCATCTTCGCATATTGATATACGTCTGATATAAATATGTAATAAGCAATTTTTAAATAGAATATAAAGTAATATGCATTTGTGTTTCATTTTTATGTTTGCTATTTTGTTGTTATAAAGAAACATTCTTGTAATTATGTCCGCCTCCGTGGTGTAATGGTTGGCGTGTTTAGCTACCGGGCTTGATTCCCAAGGCGTGGTGAAAATAAATATCAGTAATTTTACACGGTAATATTTATTTGATATTACCCTGGACTGGTCCCTGAAACGCAGGAGAGATCACCTTGCCTTCATGACATAATAAACAATCAAGATAACACTGTGTCATTGTGAGGCAGTGCCCTATGCACCATTGGGTGCGGATAAGGGTCTGTAGAAGGTTTGGAAGGATTGTTTAAACATTATTTTTCGAGCTTCAATATGTTCTATTTTCTAGGTTGACAGGAATATAGAACTGCAAGAAGTGGGTCCACGATTCCAGTTACGACTGTATGAGATACGGCTGGGCACGCTGGACTCGATGGAGGCCGCGGACCGAGAATGGGTGCTGCGCCCCTACATGAACACGGCCGTGAAGAGACGTTTCCTCAGCCAGGATGATGGCTGGCAGCTGGAAGACGATATCAACCAATAATCATATAACCAAATGTATTTTTGTAATAAAATCATCCAATAACCACATATTGTTTCATTAATAATATTTGGACACACTCAAAATGTTATAAATAAATCGCTCACTCCTTTCAAGAACGTCATAAATCAAAAATCGTCATTTTTCAGTTGTGCATGTTTTCGGAATGCCCAGAAAATGTACTATATCCCAGCAAAAGAGGCATATTTTTAACTTAATATTTGCCCACTACAGGGCATAAAGTGTTGTTTTTGCATTTTGAAGAAAAGGTATTGTTTAATTATTTTTTTTAAATATACTAAATATTTTTCAAATGGAGAAAAAACCTTCAGGTTTTACCTCAAAAGATTTGTTGCACAGTAAAAAGTTACATAAGTGGCTTGATATTTATTTTTAATGCATTGTGTTATATTTTTAAACTCTAAAAACGTTCTCCTGAAATATCACGTTTTTTGATTTATGACGTTCTTGAAAGGAGTGAGCGAAATAATAAAATAATAATATTAATAAATGTTGTAAATAAATAAACTGGTCAAATTATAAGCCAAAATAATAAAAATGATATTTTCTGGTGTTTCTCATATATGTATGTGATTGTAATCCATTATTCGAACCTCACATACAATTAAAAGAGTTTTTTCTCAATAAAAATCTTCTTTTCATCTCATCAACAGATGTCTAGTGAAATTCTAGTGATTTAAGAACAAGGTTTCGAAATTGAATCATATATATATATATAGAACTTCCAAGAATTTGAGTGGTGTGGTTGTCAATCATGGGTAGAATTGGCGAATGTTACACGTGTGTAAAGTGATCACTTAAACCAGCCTATGATGGTCGTGAGCCCCGTGAATCTCCATATTCTTCTTCATCTATGTTGAGATGTCAAAAAATATGAATAATAACACTTTGTGTATCCGTGCCCTTAAAAGTTACCAGCCCTTGTGGCCATTTTTGTGTTGCCGTATGAATCATATTGAGTAATTTTCATTCAATTGCCAGTAAAAAAAAAGAAATCATTAACCTCCCCCCTGCGGTAATTACCCCACCCACCTCTACCAATACCTGAATAAGTTTTTGCTTTTGTAATCACCTGTCAAAAACATCTTTAGGTTTCGAAAGTTCTGTAAAATATAATAAAACTCAATTAGTGGTATAAAGTGTTTTTTTTAGAGGTACACAAATTCAAATTTCCCGTAGTAAATCGATGGTGGCACCCGCCGTGTGGCATGTTGCGCTATCTTGTTGAAACCACAGCTCTGTCACATCAATGCAATTCAAATCAGGTACAAAGAAGTCCGTAATTGTTGTTCTGTAGCGCTCTCCATTGACCGTAACATTTTGGCCGGCATTGTCTTTAAAAAAATTTGGGATAATGATTTCTCCTGCCCATAAAGCACTCCAAAAAGTGACTTTTTATGGATGTAAGGATGTCTCGACAAATGCTTCTGGGCTTTCTCCACGCCGAATTTGATCAATTCTGCTTATTGACATAGCCTTTTAACCAAAAATGTGCCTCATCGGTGAACAAAATTTTGCATTGAAAAAGAGGATCAAGCTGAATATTGTTTTCATTCACCGAACTTACGGCGTTCATAATGGTCATTCAGTCTATTCACGGTGAAACGGCAAAACGTACCAACTACAAATCAATGTTGCCTGTTTAAGAACCAAACATCTAAAAAAAAACACCTATATTAGCTGTCGTCGATAAAAATATACTTTATGGAATGTAAAATTATGCATGTGGCTTCACACAGTTTAAATCAGGATTTTTTACATAAAAAAAAAAGATTTTATGCACATTTATGTGAAATTTTGTCAAAGATTTGCAATTTTTTTAGCCGTGCATGAGAATTAAAAAAAAATAATTCAATTGCCTTTTTTTTCATAGGTGAAATGAACATGATCTACCTAACTATGAAATTTAAGATTTTTTTTGTTTTTTACTTTTAGATATGCCCATTCCGTATTTCTTTAGAAAGCCAGTGACACTGAGGCAAATAGTCGAGGAGTACTGGGATCTGTCAGTGATTCCTAAGAAATATGTTTTCTCTATTCTGGCACACTTTTCTGAAAACAAATTAGAGAAAGAAAAATGCATAGAGTTTTGTACTCCGGATGGTCAAGAGGATCTATTAAACTATTGCAATAGACTGAGAAGAACTGTTTTGGAGGTTTGTATATTAAAATACAGATTATTTTAATATTTTAGGTGCCTCAACTTGATATGAGACATCTATCGTTTTTTTATGGAAGTCGGAGCATCCCAGGGGTTACGACCTGGCATTTGTCTGGCTTAATCGATCACTTTATACTCATGTGTAACGTTCACCATTTTGCCCATTATTGAATATCCTTGTTGCATTAATTTTTGAAACTTGTATACATGCAATGGTCTTGGGCTCCTTTCACATGGAAGTAGCATTTTCAATAGACACCAATTTCTCAACTTATGGCGCAATCAGTCATACTTTAAAATCTAATGAAATACTACTTACACCTCAAAAGGACCCAAGACCGTAGTGTGTATACAAGTTGCAAAAATTAATATACAGTAAAACCCCCTACAACGTTAAAAGTGGTTAATTTTTCAAATTGTATTTTTACATTTTAACCAGCGGGAAGAACTGAAATGAGTAATTTAAGATTAAAATACAATTTAAAAACATCAACCCTCTAATACTTTTCCATTGATAAATGCGGTACCTATCTCAACATTATAGGGGGGTTTACTGTAATATGGATGTTCAATAATGGTAAGAATCGTGAATGTTATACGAGTGTATAAAGAGATCATTACTAAATTGATCCATTGATCACAGCCAAATGCCAGGTTGCTCAGGTTAGCCCTGAGATCCTTAGACTTCTATCTTCTTTCATATAAAAAAAATACATGTAAAAGAACAATAGATGTCTATCTCATTTGAATTTATTATTAGATTAAAACCAATATTTTTAGCTTTTCCACTTTTTTATTTGACCAGCGACCGGGTTTCGTCGTTACCGACATCATCAGACTGGTGAGAGGCTATACAAATTGTTATGTTATATATAAAAGAAGGCAGGAGTTGATAACCATGATTTGATATAATTTTATGAGAAATTAATTTAATTTGAGTGAATTTAAGTATTGTATGATATTAAAAATATTTTTTATAAAGGTTTTTTTGTATGGAAAGCACGATTGAATAATATAAATCTATTATCTCATTTGAGACACCAATAATAATGATATATTATCCGTGGGGTTAATAATCCAGTATCTGATAAACAATGATTATTAACATTTTTTCTTGAATGGTTTCCGCAGATACTTTGTGGCACATTTTATAATATCTTTATAAAATTAATTAACTTTGTTTTCACCACTTTTTTTGGGTGTTTCCATCAGTTGATATTAAGGATCGCTATGAAATGAATAATAAAAATAACATTTAGGATTTTTATGGAGGGTGTGTAAGTTTTTGGTGAGAGTATTTTAATGTCCGCCTCCATAGTGTAATGGTCAGCATGCTCGCCTACCGTTCTGGAGGTCCCGGGTTCGATTCCCAGGGGGGTTTGATAAATATAAGTGATTTTTTCACTCTAATATTTATTCAATATTACACTGGACTGGTACCTGAAGTGGAGGGAGGTTCACCTTTCCTTCATGTGTAATCGATCGAGATAACACTGCGTTTATATGAAGCAGTGCCCTATGCACCATTGGGGTGCGGTAAGGGGTTTATTATTATTATTATTTTAATGTTTTTTATTTAAAATAAACCCTGATGATGACAAGGTATTCTCGAAATCAATAGGTTAAATTGTATTAGTAAAAAAAGTGGTGAAAACAAGGTTATTAATTTTATAAAGATATTATTAACATTTTCTTCAGGTTTTAGAGGATTTTCCACACTCGACATCCAAACTGACACTAGAAAGTCTATTTGAGCTATTCACACCCATAAAGCCGCGCTCATTTTCAATAGCCAATAGCTGCAGGGCTTCAAATAATAAGGAGCTAGAAATACTGGTTGCAGTCGTGCAGTACAAGACCAAACTACAGGCAGAGAGGAAGGGGTTGTGCTCAAATTGGCTTAAAACTCTTATTTCCGGAAGCGAAGTTTACGGATGGATTAAGAAAGGAACTTTTGTGTTTCCCAAAGACGAGGTAATCTAGTTACAATTATTGGTAGATCAATCATCTAACAAACTCAAATAATGACAATTGTTGTGGAACCAAAATTCTTAGATTCCTTTTTTTTGTAAATGTAAATATAGATAGTCTTACATACTTTTTAGCTGGATATTGTTGAACTTATTTGACTCGATGCCCAAACAACATCAAAATTTTTCAAAACTGAATCTTTTGGAAAACCTTATCTCTAAATTATAATTATGTGTTTTATTTATTGTTTCGGCATTAACTTTGTGGTGAGACATGTTACAATGGTTAAAGAAAACACTTCGTTTTTTACCACTTGAGTTTTATTATAGACTACATGTTTCGGAAGTTAAACTTCCATCATTCAGGTCTGTATAATAACTATTATACAGACTATTATACTCGTTATTATACAGACCTGAATGATGGAAGTTTAACTTCTGAAACATGTAGTCTATAATAAAACTCAAGTGGTAAAAAACGAAGTGTTTTCTTTAATCATTGTATAATTATGTGTATGTAAAAAATAAATGAATAATCACAGCATTACTTTTTCCACTCAAATAAAAATTGTTATTAAAACCCATTGCACCACTAATAAAGATGACATAATTTGTTCATACAATACACACATTTTTATCACAATATCATTAAGACTAAATTACATACAAAATAAAAATGGTAAAACATAAAGGCATACTTTTTTGTTGTTGTTCATAAGATAGATTATTATGGCTCATTCCCAGGTAGTTTTGGAAGAGTGTGTACACACTTCAGAGTTGTTGTCATTCAGTTTTAATATAAAAAAATGACTTGAAAAATGACCGACTTTATGAGTCAGTGACAAATTGACCTTGGCCGGCGATTCGCCGTCTTTGTGTTGCAATGGGTTAAAAAGTTGTGTCAATATAATTTTATAACGAATGATATTTTGAGATAAATATTATTTTTCAGAGCATCCCATTGATAATGGTTGGACCAGGGACCGGCCTTGCACCATTCCGGAGTCTGATCATGGAAAGGGATTTCCTGGAGAAGGCTAGCAAGGACACTTTGGTACTGTTCTTCGGATGCAGAAATGAGAAACAAGACTTCCATAGCGGAGAGTACCTTACAAAATTGCAGTCTGCAGATAAACTCCATCTTGTGTGCGCTTTTTCAAGAGATCAGGACAATAAAGTGTGAGTTCTATATTATATAATACGGCTGCTGGGTATCTAAAAGAAATCTGTTTTCTAGATGAATTGAAAAGTTGAGAGACGTCTCTCTGATGATACTTCAATTGACTACAAGTGCTATGGGTAAAGTGATATTACCAGCGCACTAAATTTGGTGAGCGTGCTTTTGCTGTTGCGGGAAAAATAGCACAGAAAGCTCTTCCACCAGTAGTAAGAAACAGTGAGAGTGGGATGAAATTTAGAAAAACACTAAAAAGGCATTTGTTTGTTAAATCATTTCCACAATCTCCTTTTCCCCTATTTAATTACATTTAAGTGCCCTTGAGGTAGTATTTTACGAAAATGTTTTTTTTTTGAAAAAAAAAATTTGTCCGCCTCCGTAGTGTAATGGTCAGCACGCTCGGCTACCGTTCTGGAGGTCCCGGGTTCGATTCCCAAGGGGGGTAAAATAAATATAAGTGATTTTTTCACTGTCATATTTATTCAATATTACCCTGGACCTGGTACCTGAAGCGGAGGGCTGATCACCTTTCCTTCATGTGTAAACCATGAAGATGACACTGCGTTTATATGACGCAGTGCCCTATGCACCATTGAGGTGCGGAGAAGGGTTTTATTATTATTTATTATTATTATAATATATTTTGAGTTCATTATTAATGAAGGTAATTGCTGTTAAAAAAATTAAAAACTACAAAAAAATACTTGCCAAGGACATATTGTTAGATCACCATCGATATATTACCATGTTCAATACAATATGTATTTAAAAATCCTGTTAAAAATTTACATAATTACATATCCATACTAAAAAAAAAACACTTAAAATCTGCTTTCGCAATTGATTTTTGATACTAGAGCGACTAAAGTAACATACAAGAGATTATTATAATTTTAACTTGATGAAAGGTTGAAATACAAGGAGTTAGGACAGGTCAAGCCTTTTATTTGCATATATAGGTAAAAGATAAAATTTTAAAGGCAAATATAAATATTATTTTCTTTAAAAATATTTTGTTTGAATTTTTTCAGTTATGTGCAGCATAAAATAAGTGCCAACAAAGCTGTAGTTTGGAAATTAATCTCCGAGAAAAATGCCCACATCTTCATTGCCGGCAATTCAAAAAACATGCCTGACAATGTCAAGGATGCCATTTTAGAGGATGCCTTAATGGGAGAAGGAAAAATGAGCAAAGATGAAGCTGTGATTTACATGAAAGAAATGGAAAAGTCGGGGAAATTACAGTTGGAGACGTGGTAGAACAAAAAAAATGGTTGTTGTATGTATTAGTCTGTGTAGGGTTAGGTTGATTACGAATTAAACAAAAGCTATGTGATGAGTTTTGTGGATCAAAGATAATTCGTAATATGTAATAAAGTACTAATTTTCTAAATCATTTGTTTTAACTTAATCTGTAAGTGGCTAACTGTACTATACAGAAGATAGTAAAAAACATTATAATTTAACCATGAAACTAAATTTATCGATTCCAAAAATACACTGTGTTGTATTTCTCCATACATATAAAACAAAACAAGATATACTTTAGAAAAAATAAACAAAAAAATCTAAATTATAAAATAAATCTTTCAATTTTTACTGCATTATCTTTACTGAATTTATGTCCAAATTTGTTTTATTTTTGAAACTTCGAATACTTTTTTTGTAAAAAATGTTTAAATATTTATATTCGCTATTAAAAAAAGTGTCATTTTTATTTAACTCTCGGCTAAATTTGTAAAAAATAAAATATACTTTTGTATTGAACAAAATAACGTTTATTTGTATTCTTAGATTATGTATTAATTATTTTTTGTACATTTTTTAAATTTATTTGACGAAACTTAATACATACAAGGTATTATATATCACAATATTTTGTTTGATTTCCATAATGCAACTTCATCCATTGTTTTTTATTTCGCCATATAAAAGTGATATACAAATACGTTATCGAATGTGACATTTCAAATTCCACGACTCATGAATCAAAGTTGCCTTTTCAATTGGCACTAAAGCCCCAGACTTTCAAACTGCCGGCATCTCTTTTCCTCTCGTTTTCCTTATCATCACATGCATATGCCAGTAGGTAGAGAGAGGGATGCCATGCTACGGTGAATGTTGCTGCTTGAACTGGTATATCTGCTACTTTTTCACCTGAAAGAAAAACATAAATTACAAATAATTTGGTAAAAAAACAACTATTCTTTACATCACATTCTTTAGCATTTGTTTGACATGTGAAAACTACTCTGTGGTAAAATCCATAGAAAAATTCCCAATATCCCTTTTGGGTTGCAAGAATTTTTTTGGATTTTACCATAGACAATATTATTTGTTTTAATATTATTTGAGGTTAGGTTAGGTCCGCCTCCATAGTGTAATGGTCAGCACGCTCGGCTACCATTCTGGAGGTCCCGGGTTCGATTCCTTGGGAGGGTCAAATAAATATAAGTGATTTTTTCACTCTAATATTTTTTCAATATCGCCCTGGACTGGTACCTGAAGCGGAGGGCTGATCACCTTTCCTTCATGTGTAAACGATCGAGATAAAACTGCGTTTATATGCAGTGCCCTATTCACCATTGGGGTGCGGATAAGGGTTTGAAGAAGAAGAAGAAGAGGTTAGGTATTAAATCTACAAGGAAAGCGCTAGAAAATGGAGCATTTGAAGGTTGTTATTATAACATTATTAAATTAATGAAGAAATAAAAATCCAATTTACAAATTCAAAAACAAATATCACATTTTTTAAATTTTCTTCCCGGTGATATGTATTTACTACAACTCGGCTTTAAAAATGAGAATATCAATACAAAAGATACGGGCTAATTTTTGTATTTTTCTTTTATATAATTATGAATTACATTAAAGTATAACAATACATATAAAGTTATTAATTTGCAGCTACGGAAATAATTAATTTGTGAAGAAATCGGGGATAAAAATCACCAACACAAAAATGTTTCCCAGTGTGTGTGTGTCGTGCTTTGCGTACACGCGCACGTCGTAGCATGTTTAGTAGCGCGCAGGTCGTCCTCGGGGATGGTCGTGTTGCTACACTAGCTATTGCAGCTACTTGAGATGTATTATTTTTTTTCATTTTCTGATACTTGCCAGAACTAATATTGCTAAATTGGTGCGTTTCAACTTCAACTATGGTCAATAAAAGCAACATTTAGGGATATTGACATTTTTCCGGTTTTATAATCACATTTTCATATGGTGTACAAAATACATATCGCTCACTCCTTTCAAGAACGTCATACATCAAAAATCGTCAATTTTCAGTGCATGTTTTCGGAATGCCCAGAAAATGTACTATATCCCAGCAAAAGAGGCATATTTTTAACTTTATATTTACGCGCTACAGGGCAGAAAGTGTTGTTTTTGCATTTTGAAGAAAATGTATTGTTTAATTATGTTTTTAAATACATATACTAAATATTTTTCAAATGGAGAAAAAACCTTCAGGTTTTACCTAAAAAGATCTGTTGCACATTAAAAAGTTCAATAAGTGGCTTGATATTTATTTTCAATGCATTGTATTATATTTTTAAATTTTAATAACTTTCTCCTGAAAAATCAAGTTTATTGATTTATGACGTTTTTAAAAGGAGTGAGCAATATCACTGTTGCACTGTAAGGGAATGGTTAAATTCAAAAATATTTTTGTGTACTTAAATATGCATTTTTAGAGCTATTTTCTTATAAAATAGAAACCAAGTTGTGTGAGTAGGGCATCGAAAGACCTCAGGATCAGAAGCTTTTGACACTCACACGGGACAACAGCCGACTCAACTTATAAATTGCCATGTTTGGGAATTTTGTTTTTTTTTAAAAGAAGAAATACCTGTTTCAGTATCGCCTATGTCAATAATGAGATCTTCACTCGCTGAAGCCAGAAGGCGGCCATCAAAACTAAATGACAGCGTCCGTACCGGCCATTCCAACCTACAGAAACATTCAAAATAAATATCAGCATTTCAGAAAGACAAAATAACTTTTTAGAAAACAGGATTATACATCACATTGCTTTAGTAAAAATCACTAAATAATAAATAATATTATCAATAAACTTATAATAGAAAGATGTTGAGATACTAGGAAAATCAGAAAACCTAATCGATTGCATGGATTTTTTATTGCAAGACATCAACAAATAGAGCCGCTAATAATTTAGCAATGTCACCAATATTAAAATAAGTCCATCGTTTCTGTGACGGCATTCATTACCAACTTACGAAAACAGCGTTTTTATAAAGGCAAATTTTGCAAAAGAAAATGATGAGGGAAAATATTAATTATATCCGCTGTTATAAACACAAAACAAGTCTTACACAATCCTTTATAGGTTGAATATGTTAAATTAGATATTCTTCCCAAGTGATAAAACCCCATTCCATTTTTAATTTTTGTATTATATTTTTATTTACATATGATGAAAATATGTGACGCGTTTTGTTTTATTAAGACACTGATAATGGTCATCCATTGTATGTGTTCATTTTATGCTGGTGTCTCTCGGAACAGAACCCCAGCGTAAAACAAGATTTATCGGTATTTTTTAAAATGCTTATACTCCGAGATATGTCTCGCTTTTCTCCATCTTATTTTCTATTCAAATTCAGTATGAAGGGGTTACTTTCACAAACCTCGAGAAAACCCTGAGGCACGCTAGCTCATCCACGTCCCACAGAGAGACCAGGGCATCGGCCGATCCAGTGGCAAAGTACTTCCCGGTCGGGTCGTGCTCTATGCAGATACACGTTCCCGGGTGGGCCTTCAGCACTGTCTGTAGCTCGAGGGTCGGATAGCTGCAACATCAACAATTGTATTTCATTTATTCTACCTACCACTTTATATTAAACCTACCTGGGATTGAACTCATGTCCCAACAATACATGTGAAGGTCCTTTCCAAAGCGTTACATTTCCATTACAAATGATTTTAAGTAATCCGGAATTCTAGCTTGTAAAATTGTTACTTTTGGTGCAATTTAATGATTTCATATTTGTTTAACACAGGATTGGTAACGTTTTGTCGCAATTTCAATTAAGGTTTCGATAGAATACAGTAAATAGAGCAGATTTGCATTTAAATTTTTTTTGAGCAATATTGGAAATGTTCCTTTTTGGCGAGGACCTCCACACATGGTCCAACAAGTTTGACAGAATTTTTCAAAACTTTATAAAATAACAATAAAACATTGTTTTTAACTACTTTTATTTTGGGTGCTTTTCTCGAACTAGTTTCTACAAGAACTCTTAAGATAACAAGGCACTTGTCAAAACCAGTGCGCGAAAAGTATTAAAAATAAAAATGAAAAGTTTAATTTTATTTTATAAAATGTGCCACAAAGTATCTGCGAAAAAATTCAAGATTTTTTCAATTGATTATTTTTACTAATAAACACATTTTATTTTAAAAAAGGATCAAATATTCTTCTTCTTCAAACCCTCATCCGCACCCGATAGTCCATAGGGCACTGCATCATATAAACGCAGTGTTATCTTGATCGTTAATACATGAAGGAAAGGTGATCGATCAGCCCTCCGCTTCAGATACCAGTCCAGGGTAATATTAAATAAATATTAGAGTAAAAAAATCACTTATATTTATTTGAACCCCCCTTGGGAATCGAACCCGAGACCTCCAGTACAGTAGCCGAACGTGCTGACTATTACACTACGGAGGTGAAGCAATCCATGTGTCCAAGTACTTGTTCACAAATCTAGGTTTTCTCCACTAAGGAGTTATTTTTATATATTTTTGACATCTTAACATAGATTTTGTCCGCCTCCGTAGTGTAATGGTCAGCACGCTCGGCTACCGTTCTGGAGGTCCCCGGTTCGATTCCCAAGGGGGTAAAATAAATATAAGTGATTTTTTCACTGTAATATTTATTCAATATTACCATGGACTGGTACCTGAAGCGGAGGGCTGATCACCTTTCCTTCATGTGTAAATGATCAAGATAACACTGCGTTAATACGACACAGTGCACCTATGCACCATTGGGGTGCGGATAAGGGTTTTTATTATTAACATAGATGAGGAAGAATATGGAAGTCGAGGTATGTATTTCAAATTTCTAGCTGCATAAAAAAATTATTCAGGTGTATCCCAGTATGTAAAAATAATCATGGGTTCGAATTTTGCATACAACCAAATTAAATGGGTCTTTGCTGAATAAAAGCTTTCTCAATCCAACATAGAACATACTTGTGAACTCATTTGTACTGTGGCATGAGATTAATGATATATGTAGGAATTCCAACAAAAAAATATTCCCCTGTTCTGTCTGCTGGATAGTCCACGTTTCGCTTCCAAATACATAATCAGTGAAAAAAATGAACACATTAAAAACAATATTCATTTAGAAATATATTTTAATATTTATATAAGTCACCTTAGAATATGAACACATCCTTGTCCGTTAGTTAAGAAGAATAGGTCAGACGTATTATTCCACGATATCTCATTGACTTCAAAGTTAGACTGCTCCTCTGCTATAATCTTGTGTGTTTTTGTGTCGATGAAAGATACTAGATCTTCCTTGTTTCCGACTGCAATGGTGTTACCATCGGGCGACCAAGCTATATTTATATTTTCTCCTTTTGTGTTTATCGTTGCGGCACACTTTTGTAACCTGCAAAATATGTGTATTTATTTATGAAAAAAAAACATCGTTTTAGCTGAGTAAGTAAATAATTGCATTTAAAATACACAATACAAATATTTTTTCAATACATAAGCAGTTAAATATAAAAATTAATGTCCAATTAATTTTTTTTCAGCCATAAGTAAGTATAAAATATATATATTTTTAAAATCAATTAATTTATAAACAGGCAACATTAGGTTATCATCTGTATTATTAACTTCAAAAATATTTGATGAAAACTAATAAAACTATATTTTACGGGTCATTATAAGGAAAAAATGGAACCTTTTTAAAATGTTAAATCAACTTATACGACAAGGGAACATATGTATGTGTAAAATATGGGCAGTTCATTTTCATTATATGGGTATGGCCCTACAAAATTTTACAAACATTATTATTGGTGCTAAAACATGTGTGGATAGGTGGGAGTATTTGTGGTACATATTAGCAAGCAAACATGTTTACTAAAATTTACCTTGTATCCCATATCCTAACAGTTTTGTCCCCACTAGCGGTACTCAATAGGTCCGGATGTGATGCGTGCCAACATAGCTGGTCTACAGATCCTGTATGCCCTCTGAACAGGTACTCCTGAGTCTAAAAATAATTATAATATTTAACAGGATAGAAATATCAATATTCATAGCCATATAACATTAAAAAATGTTTCTATAAGCTACATTCAGGAACTCTTAATGAACACCCAAAAATCATGTGTCCGAGAGAGAGAGTGACCTATGGTCAGGGAGGAAAAGCTATTTACCTCACAAAGTTCTCAACAGATGGCAGCCTAATGACAATAACGATTGTTACAATACTGGATTTATACAATTTGTGCCAATATGCAAATTTAAAAATGGCAAATATGGTGAACGTTAATGTATAAAGTAATCTCTTAAATAAATCTTTCCTAGAGTGACTGTGCAAGCTGTGTCTTAAATATTAAAACCTATCTTTATAATGTTAAAACATTCAAAATTACCATACAGTATTGTTAATATACAAGTATCAAAGTAATATTTTTTTATGACAGATGTCAGAACAAATGAATAACAATTTTTTTTATTTCTATATTTAAAAAATATATACTTGCAATACTTTCTTCTATTTATTTATTTAATTTCATTTACACTAAATATTCCTAATACATACGTAGGTACATTATGTTATTAGATAGTTCTTATACTAAGATTATAATTCAATTTAGTAAAACTTAGCGATTTGTGTCGAACCTAGAACCTCTGGTTCAGAATTTGCGACAAAAACCTCGGGACCACAATAAAACATATATTTTCATCTAACACAGTTCACATGAGGTCAATTTTAAAACGTCCCTTTCAACTTTTAAATTTTTTTTTTGCACAAGTTTTATTTTTTTATTACTTTTGTTTAAGCACATGTTTTGAAGAAAATAAAGACAACTGTGGCCGTTGAAAGTTCTCACACAGGAAGAAATAACGTTATTTCCATTGAAATTCACCACAAAAAAACTTGTTTTAACGATTGCGGCTTGACAAATCTCACAGCAAACGTCTGTATGTTTAATAATAAAGAAGACGCCTAAATGGCCAACAAATCATATTCGAGTCGTAATCTTACCAATCGAGACCGGTCTAGAGTAAATATCGCCACAGATTTGTCGAAAGAGCCGGAAGCCAGACGTTTTCCATCGCAAGACCAACCGACAGAATGTACTTTGGAGTTGTGGGCGAAATATTCGCGAACAATGTTATGCGACTTGAAGTAACTCTGTAAATCTTCTAACTGTTCAATGGGCGCTTGACCCATTTTGGAATCCTTCATTTAAACTTTGTTTAATTTATTATGCGTTAAAAAATAACCTCAACGCGAAGACTAGGTGCCGCGACAAAAAGCAAACAAACACAAGCATAGAACGAATATCAAAATGACAACTAATCCATAGCAAACAAGCATAGAAAAGTGATTATTTTTTTGTTAAAATAGGTACCTCCACAAAACGAAATATCCAAGGAGTATGTATAAAATCTCGACAAAAAAGTAATTTATGTATTTCACTGATAAAACTGGTAAGGCTATGATTCGAATTGTAATATTGGTAAAATCTGCCATTTTTAAAAAAAAAGATAAATAAGGGGCGTTTATAAATCGTGGGTAAACTGGCAAAAAAATCTTAAATCTCTAAAACTTTCTGAATTATTTAAAAATTTTAGCCTGAATAAAATACCCGTTATTAAACATAAAGGTGAATTTACTTTTAAAACAACATAAATATGACATTTTTAACTACTTCGTGTATTTTGTAAGCTTAAAGAACGTTGAAAACTGCATCATAAGTCAAAATTGCATATTCTCGAGAAAACGTTTTTTGCCAGTTAAACCACATAATATTTAAAATTTAAAGCAGTAGAAACCGTCAAATCGAATCATTTTATTTTTTGTATGTGATGTTTTGCAATATCGCAAATTTATTTTTAAGGTCACAATAATGATTACAAAGACCACAATATCACGTAATTTTACGGAATTTATCTTGACTTTTAAATTTTACCTGTCTAAGCATTCTATTCCGTGGGTCTTAAAGATTACAAACTGCATGCTTCCATGAATTTTAGTATAAAAATCATAATACCTTTTCCAAATGAAAATATTGGATTCTGCATTCAAAGTATTGGAATGTTTTATTCTCGATAAGCGAATTTTGCTAGTAAAAAAATAAGGCTTAAAGGTGTATATTATAGGAAAATCACGGGTTCTCCAACCCCAAACATGAAAAATGGTCCCCAATGAACTAGGTACCAATAAAATTATAATATTGCCAGTGGAGATAAATAGGTAAAGAAGAATATACAGGATTTTTTTATACTCTTGCAATTGTGATTGTTTTTGACAGTGAGATTTTAAAATGGCGGGTGGTCGTGTTTTCATTTGTGTGACTGTGATTTAATTTTGCTTTTCGATTGACTTTAATTCGTAAATATGACTGTTTGGACGCGTGTGAGTGAACTGCCAAAATATGGAGTCGGTAAGCTACTTTGGTTATTTTTTTATCGTTGGAATTTTGCACCTGTCATTTACTATTCTTCTGCGTATTTTGTTCTTGCGCATTGACAACTTGTTGATTTTTTTCAAAACTCGCCCTCCCGCGTTGATTAAAAATACGCATTATATCACCGGTGCGGTATCAATCCCGTCACCTGAAATATTCGATCATCAATCCTGTTTTATGAGTGATTATTCATCAATGTCATTAGTATGCCCCTCCCATTTTTAAATTAATTTGTACTACTGTTTATGCTCTGAGAATACCACAAACGATTAGTTTTAGATAACGATTATTTATCACGGGGTAACACTTCCTCTTATAAGTACATTTCACTTTCCTCGCGTGGTATATACTTATAAATACACTCGATGAATGTCACTTTTAAATTTTAACTTTAAATTTGAGTTTCAAAATTAATTTTATGTTTACTTTATTTGAAAATTGCCTGCTCCAAATGAACAACTTAGTAGTTTGTGGCGTTAAATGGTTGTTGAGACAAATTATTTTAGATTATATATCAGTAGATGTAATATATTAAAATACAGTAAACCCCCCTATGACATTGAGCTAGGTACTGCGTTATCGGAGAGAACTTTATACGGGGTTAATGTTTTTAAATTTTATTTTTATTTTATCTGACTCACTATAGTCTTTTCCGTTGGTTAAAATGTATTAATACAATTTAAATCATAATAATTGTAAAACGAACTCCCTCTCTAAACACAAGTATCTACTTTATTAAAGAGGTAGAAACGTTATATTTGAAATGTATTGTATATTAACCAACTATTTTTTATTATTTAAATATGTATTTTGTAAGAAAAAAATTGATAAAAAAACCCACCTATCTCCAGTGTTAAATGGGGGTTTACTGTATATAAAATTTATATTTAAGCACAAGTGTCAGGTTGTGGTACCATGGTTAGTGTCACGGACTCTTGAGTCATAATTTCTCAGTTCGAACCCACTCTACCACAATTCGATACCTATTTCTAATAATGAGCTCAGCTCACAGAAATAATATGAAATTAAAATATTTTTGTAAATAATAAAAACACATATATTTAACTTTAAAAAAAAAACAATGCAAAATCAACTATGATTATTGTAAATTATCAAGTAAGTGCCATGGAATTCGCTTATTGCCATCGCGGAAAATGCTATCAACTGCTTATTGTTATAAACAGTCCTATAATCCTGCATACATGAAAAAAATATCCATTTGCACCAAAAACTTTGGGAATCAGAGGTCCTTATTATTTTATATAGAGCTCTTTAAAAAGCGAAATCTGTTTATTTTAAAACCATAGGACATAAATATTCTGATAATTCCTTTTATGTGCATTTTTCATGTATTGATTATACCATGTTCATATTCAAGCTATCTGTAGAGAACACTTTTTATCTTTATGTCCACATTATCATTTAAGAACTGTCTCTTATCTCATTATTTTTACATCAATTAAACAGATTTTTAAATAATTTAATACATCAAAGATGAAGTAATGTTGATTTTGTCATCGTTATCTTGTATCCAAAAGGGCCCTAAATAACATGGCAATGTTCTTGATATTCCTTTCCCGAAGTGTTGCCATACACAAAGTAAGTAAGTACCCGACGTATCAAAAAGGGGGGTATTTAAAAGATGCCAGTTGTGTTCATAGAAATATTGTATGTGATAATAATACGGAGCTTTGGACAACCATGTGCACTCAATTGCACGAATTGTTGTATGAGTGATCAGAAGAATGCAATTCATAATTGCTGTCTCGTTTCCACACAGTTGTGGCGTGCAGTAGTTAGAGTGAAATAAATAAATTGTCTTGGGTAAACATAAATAATAAACAGTGACATGGACCGTTCCGACATTGGATCACCTATCAATTTATTTGACAGTAGATCGTAGGAATATTTATTTAATTAATAAATTGGAAATCACACACTTTGAATATTTGAAAGCACAACACGCTGGAGTATTCCTAAGTATTATTATAAAGATTACAAAAAATGTAAATCAAATTCTTTAAACGATTATCAAGTTATCGAGTGAAACATTGTTTCAGGACGATTTCAAATCCCTCTCTTCCCGGTAGGTTAAATGGAAAAAATTTCCCTGTAAAATGCACTTTGAAATGTGATGCACAAGGCTCTTCAAATCAGTTATAACTTTTTTGGCATCTCAACTTAGATGAAGAAGAATATAGAATTTTTAATTAATGTTTTACTTAGTAAATACCACTATTTCTTAAAATCTACTGTGACAAATGTTTCGATGCATTCCGCATCATTTTTGATTTTAAGAAATAGTGGTATTTACTAAGTAAAACATTAATTAAAAATGGATAGATTTTACCACAAAGTGACTGCCGAATCAATTAATGAATGAATATAGAAGTCTGAGTATTTATAGGGCTTATGACCTGTCATAGGCTGGTAAAGTGATCATTCACCATTTTACCCGTGATTGACAACCACTCTACTAACATTTTTGAAACTCTTAGATATGTGATCAATCTCATGAAACAGTATATATGAGTTCACAATTGTTAGTTATTACTTTGTTAAAATTTCCCCTAAAATTTGGTTGAAAACGTTCCTTATTTTGTCCTAAATGTCATTCTAAGGACGTTTGTGCACTACCCGGAATTTTACCGTCTGGCAGTCTGGTTTTGAAAAATGAAAGCGACTACGACAGTTTAGTATGATCGAATTTACGCGCAACGTGTTCACGCACAGATCAAGAGCACCGATCTGAAGAAAGATGGACAAAAGCACAAGCCAATCCAAGCCAATCATCGTTTTAAAACGCTAACTGACGTGCTGGACGGTAAAATTCCGAGTAATTCCATGTAGTGCTCAAACGCCCTAAAAAGGCACTCAGTTCTCGGTAAAATGCGCTTTAAAATATTCTAAAGTCACTATAATTTTACAACAACAAAAAAAAACATTTAATTCTGTTAAATTCATTGTACATGGTTCTACAATCCTTGTAAAATTCACTCTGATTTTTTATTTATTTATTGGGTATTTAATTTAAAATGGTACCAAAATATTTACAATTAGTTGTAAATTTATATAAAACGGTAAAAATTTTGTAAAAAAATTACAGTAAATTGGCATCTAAAATATTCTCAAAATTATTATAATTTTACATAAAAATGATACTTTTTTTTGTTTTTGTTTTTGAGGTCAAGGGATCTTAATCAGGTCTATTGTGACCTCCCTCTGTATTACAGCTCACTGCCAAGACCTACGTGAGTCATGTAACTCACGACCTGTCTTGGTGGTAGGAGCTTCACCTTCTCAGAGTCCAGTAGAGGTCCTCCAAGGATGTGACTTCGTTTGCGAGCCAGTGCGTCACAATTATAGAGAATGTGGATGATACTTACTCAGTATTCTGTTTATAATGCAATCCTTATAAGTTTGAACTGGTCCATTTGAATGGATACTGTAATATATTTTTTTAAATGAATGCAAAAATAAATAATAAATTGTAAGATATCATCATGATTTGCTAAAACACAGTTTAAAAGTGATATTAAAATTATTAAAAGTACAAAGTTCTTACTTAAAAATTGTTAGTATTGTGATTTCTATCTTTTGCCAAATAAGCTTTTTTCTCTTCAAGAATACAATTACTGCAGAGTTGCTATATTATTTTATCATGTCCATAATTGACAAGATTCACAATATTTTGATTAATATTATTAATTTGCATTGGAACTATAAAATTTTCTCAGTATTTGAATATTTCATTTTTATTGGAGTAAGAAACCATATTGTAGCAGTGTGGACTTGAACCTACTGCAACCCGACACATCATTAAAAAAATATTTATTTATAAAATATTGATATTATTTCTTTGTAAAAGATCCTAAAAACCAGTTTTTCGGTAAAAATTTAGTTTTATTTTATTTTATTAAATCGGTTTAAAATAGATAAACACTTGATTTGGGACAAGTTTTTACTTCGGAGCTGTCCAAGGATCACTCCAAAGCGTTTGATTTTAAAGTAGCACAAAATAGCTAGACCACATACCAGCCATTTACGGTTGTGTATAGTTTACCTGTCACCAGCATAGCGCTATGTTATGATAACATCCTCATTATCTATCCGTTGTGTCATTTAATAATTGTGTCACCAAACTTCTCAGGGGGGGATACATCAGATTGTTTAGCTTCCTACAAATCATTCAGATTTATTTCTTTATAACTATATGCTAGGAGAAATGATTAAACATTTTTAACAATATCAATATTAATTATTATATCGGACACTGGATTATTCACCCTGCAGATGAGATGTAAATTTTAAAGGTGTCTGAATTTGGTATGAAACACGTATCATACTTTTCTTTTTTAGCATCCCAACAAAAGGGAATACATGTGTCATATATCAAGTTGAGGCACTTTTAAAATAAACATTTTCATGCAACCAATCAATAATTCATATGTTTTGATTGATTTAATATTTCAAATTTAAGTTTCATACATAAGAATGATGAAATAAGGAAAGAATAATTTAAGTTTCATACGTAAGAATGATGAAAAGGAAAGAATAATTTAAGTTTCATACATAAGAATGATGAAATAAGGAAAGAATAATTTAAGTTTCATACGTAAGAATGATGAAATAAGGAAAGAATAATTTAAGTTTCATACATAAGAATGATGAAATAAGGAAAGAATAATTTAAGCTTCATACATAAGAATGATGAAATAAGGAAAGAATAATTTAAGTTTCATACATAAGAATGATGAAATAAGGAAAGAATAATTTAAGCTTCATACATAAGAATGATGAAATAAGGAAAGAATGCAAGGCTGAGATAAGCATTATCGATAAAATCAAGAAAGGTTTGTTGAGATGGTTTGGACATGTGGAACGTATGAGTGAAGAAAGAACGGTCAAACAAATTTATGAGGCGAATGTAGTTGGAAAAAGAAGCAGAGGAAGACCGAGAAAAACTTGGTGCAATCAGGTATGTCAAATACTTGAAAGCGGCCAGGTCAAGAGTCGTAATAGTCGTCGAGTATGTATGAGGAGATGCATGAATGTAGAAAAGGCGAATAATGTTTGAAATGACAGTGGTGTGGCGTTCGATTCTCTCTGCCTACCCCTGCGAAGAAGTGGCGTGATGGTTAGTTAGTTAGTTTAAGTTTCACATACGGTGTTTGAAAATGATGTGGAATGCATCGAAACACATGTCAAAATAGATTTTAAGAAAAAGTGGTGTGTAGCAAGTAAAACTTAAATTAAAAATGGATGGATGTTTCCCACAAAGTGACTGCCTAATCAATTAATGAAATGATTTAGTATTCTAGATCTGATTTGCACATCATTAAAACTGGTGGGTGTCAGTTTTTGTAAAAAAATGTTAAATTAATTCATAAACCTTACAAAATCAATTTATAATGACCATTCAGCTTTGAAATATTAATTCTAAATTTATCATTAATTTTGATAGTAGCGAAGTTGGCTGATGGTAGCGACATCAGTTGAGAAATCATATTTTTTATCCAATATATCATCTGTAGGGTGAATAATCCTGTGTCTGAATAAATAATAATAAATTGTTAATAAAATTAAATTAAGAATAGTTAAAGTTAAAGTTATACATATTTTGTATATTAAAGGCATTGTAAAATTTGTGGTATGGTAATATAAAAATCTCCTTATCATTCATTCACTTTGTGTAATACCACTTTGAAAAAAACACTTATTTGTGACTACCGGTTTCGGAATAATCATTCCATCATCAGGTCAATGTAGATTAAAATAAAATTGTTACAGTATGACATTCATACAAAAATAAAATTTTTGAAAGAGAGAAAGAAGACAAATGAATCACAATGGGAATATTTTTAACTACAAGTCGACTTTTAAAAATATTCCCATTCAAAATTTTATTTTTTTATAAATATCAGACCGTAATAATTTTATTTTAATGACCTGATGATGGAATGATTATTCCGAAACCGGTAGTTGCGAATTAGTGTTTATACAAGTGGTATTACACAAAGTGAGTTATGAATGATAAGGGAATGTTGTATTACCATTCTACAAAGTTAACAATGCTTTTAATATACAAAATAATATTCATTTTTATTGTATTCAACATATTAATTGAATGCAAAATGCATCAGAGTGATAGCAGTATAATCAATTACAATTTCACTGCCTCATGATAACGCATACGGCTAGCCTTGTCTACAGTTTAATGCCAACAGTTCCTACATTGGGGAGAGTCACATTGGTATTCATACCGTGTCCTCTGGCCTGTGCTCGTGTAGTCCGTACTCAGGTAACAGGCATTCCGACGTCTGAGATGGATGGCCCGCGTGTGAAAGTGTGTGATTAGAATATACATTATCGAGGTACACAGACAGGCGCGTCATCCCATGACGCTCCAACCTCTACAGAAGTGTGTGTGGTCGAATAACAGATTGAAATTCCATTTGAATGTTGTGTTTTTTGTTTAATTTTCAACTTCAAATTTCTATTGTAACACGAGTAGAAAGTCTAAAATGAAAATATGTTTAATTTTATGTATTTTTAAATTTTAAATATTAAAATCAAACACTGATTTGAGTCTACTAAGTTGTATATTTTATTTTTAAAAAAAATTGAGTTAATTGTTTCACCTTGTTAGGGCATTATCGAACCACCGTAGAGTGGCTTGATAATTTTATTTATTGATTCGGCTTTAACTTTGTGGAATGACATGTTAACTATTTAAATTGAAAACATTTAATTTTTACCAGAAGATGAAAACATGTGTAAGTTTTCGAAACTAGTCGTATATATAAATAAAACTCATTAAGTCATATTCAAATGTTTAATTTGAAAAAAAAATAGTAATAATTAGGTAATGCCCTTACAAGGCAAAATACCACAAAAGATGATCGGCCTTCCGCTTCAGGTAATGTTTAATAAATATTTGAAAGCGGCCGGGTCAGGAGTCGTAATAATCGTCGGGTATGTATGAAGAGGCGAAGAATGTTTGCAAAGACAGAATGGTGTGGCATTCGATTCTCTCTACCTACCCCTGCGGAGAAGCGGCGTGATGGTTAGTTAGTTAGTTAGTTTATGTTTATTTATTTGGCGTTTGATTTGTAGAACTCCATTTTAATTTATGTAATAATTTTTAAATCAAACACAGATTTTTTTGAGTCTACTAAGTTGTATTTTAAAATGGATTTTTCTTTATTTCTATAAATAATGTTGAATAAAGCCCATATGTTGACCACAATTTGCAACTAACGCAGTCATCAAAGGCGTGTAGATTATATATATACATATAAGACATGCATGTGGCCTATTATGTTCCTCCAATTGATGCTTATGACTCATACATTGCTGATAGTTTTATTTTTGACATCCTTGTAACATAATTGACACTTTCGCTAATCCTTGAAAATGTATATGATATTTCCTGGGTTTTTAATCAGCAGGATAAAACCATTTAAATTAAGTATTTAATTTTTGTACTGATATTACTGTGCGGTTTTTTTTTTGAATTACCTAATGTCCAAGTGAATCTGAAATCTAGCTACGGCTTACGCATCACCGCTTATCATGACCCTACTCAGGCCCTAAATTTTGAGGTTTCATAGACTTTGCCTACTTGTGACTGGATTTACTCTTTATGTTTAAAGTTATTATAATTTCATGTAATTCCTGAGTGAAAATTCTAGGCAAAAATACTCGCATTACTTAGTGGAATTGCATTTTATATAGTAAAACAACAACTACATAATTTTTTCCATTTTTATTTTCTTTGACCAGTGACCGGGTTTCGTTGTTACCAACGTCATCAGACCGGTATAAATTAAATATGTTATTTATGTCCCATTTGAGATAGCTATATATTTTACAAATTCTCAACTGACGGCATGACTGTCAGCCAAAACCATCTATCAAGATTACAACTAATATACAAAAAGAATCCAATAAAAGTGCATATACATCTTTCAAAAATTAATGAAATATGGATATTCAATAATGGGTGGAGAGAAAAAAGGATGAAAGTAGACTGAATGCAGTCGAAATGCAATCTCTCAGAAGAATGTGCGACAAAACGATGTATGATAGATGTTCGAATAGTGAAATAAGGAAGAAATGCAAAGCTGAGACAAGCATTATCGATAAAATTAAAAAAGGTGTGTTGAGATGGTTTGGACATGTAGAACGAATGAGTGAGGAAAGAACGGTAAAACAAATTTATGAGGTGAGTGTTATTGGATACAGGATCAGAGGAAGACCGAGAAAAACTTGGCACGATGAAGTATGCCAAATACTTGAAAGTGGTCAGGTTAGGAGTCGTTACAATCGGCGGGTATGTATGAGGAGATGCATGTGCGTGGAAGAGGCGAAGAATGTTTGCAAGGATGGAGTGGTGTGATGTTCTATTCTCTCTGCCTACCCCTGCGGCGAAGCGGCGTGATGGTTAGTTAGTTAGTTAATAATGGGTGGAATTAATGTTACAAAAGTGTATAAAGTGATCATTATAGCCAGCCAAATACCAGGTCGTAAGCCCTGGAATGTTTAGACTTCCTTATAAAAATGATAGATGATGTTCTTAGTTAATACATCTCTAGTACATAAATTTAAATTGCTTAAACTCTTTATTGATTCTTCTTCTTTTTCTGCTTGGTGTAGACCTTATGGCCTGTTTTTAAGAGTAATTAGCCTCCTGCAATGTCGATTCCCAGCTGGTCAATCCATCTTTTGCCCAGCAGTGCAGTGTGGGGGATTTTGGATGGTTCCATTCTCCTCACATACCATTGTCTCCTTCGTTGCCTTCCCCATCAAATGACATCTTCGATCTCGCATATTTCCCTTATCCTGTTGTTTCTTATTCTGCCTCGTAGACTCTTGCCAGATATGTTTCTTAGAGTCTTCATTTCTGACACTCTTAGCACGTTTTTTGTGACTACGGTGACCGCTCTGCTTTCGATCCCATACGTCATGATGGGTCGCACACAAGTTTTGTATATTTTAATTTTGCATGATCAGCACGCTCGGCTACCGTTCTGGAGGTCCCGGGTTCGATTCCCAAGGGGGGTAAAATAAATATAAGTGATTTTTTCACTGTAATATTTATTCAATATTACCCTGGACTGGTACCTGAAGCAGAGGGCTGATCACCTTTCCTTCATGTATAAAAAGATCAAGATAACACTGTGTTTATGTGACGCAGTGCCCTATGCACCATTGGGGTGCAGATAAGGGTTTAAAAAAAAATCTTAATGTCATTGTTGCGCGGTATGGTCGATAATCCTGAAATTATTCGAAAAATTGGTCTGTTTTTTCCGATAGTTACCCAAGACAGCGTCGGCATAGATAGTCTCACATTCCTATATACAGGACCAACCTGCCGATGGCTATGCCTGTAGGAAGAGCTGCCGCTATGTTGAACAATATCACATTGGATGATTGATCTGTTCCATGTGTCTGAAGGAGTTTTCTGAAGCGGGATTCTTCTACATCTTTAAGTCTTCTTGCTCACTTTTTAATGTATACGCCTTGAATATATTGTTTGTAATGTGTATGTTAATTTTTTTTAATAATTTGAAATTGAAAATTGAAAGTCAGTGTTTTTTCATATAGAATTTTTCAGGCATAACTGTAGCCTTGTTTACTTGCCCCATAACTTCCCATGGCAGATCCGTTTGACCACTCAGGTCCACACCCAGATATTTGAACTTTTCACCTGTTCTACTAAGACGCCATCCACAGTGACGCTACATCCCACTGAGATCTGAGAAATCTTTATCGATATCATTTAAAATTTGGCTTTTTATTTTTTTAACTTTCTCTAATGAATTGGATCAAACAGAGCATAGTTTGCTTTGAATGTATCTATGTTCATAAATATTAATAATCACCTTTTTCTTAATTAATAGTATTATTAATGCTGCTAGCGATATAATGATATGGATGTAACACTACACTCTGTCATAACCCAATAATTTTGTAAGGCATTCAACTAAACTAAACTACACTTTCAATACTACATTTATACTTAGTTCTGTTACTATTGTTTAGACATTAACACTGCTTTTGTTTCTTAGTCACCTTTTTAATGTTTATTAGACTTTTTTTTTCATTTCATTCAGTCAGTATAAAATAAAATCATATTTGGTATATAATTTCTTCTTTTTACGGTGGTAAGGCTGTATTAATATATTTTGTGTTATTTGGACATTTAATTTTTTAAAACGTTTTAACAAATCTAATTAAATGTTTTTGTAAACATAAATTGAAGAATTTTATTGACTTATAGATTAATACTATAATAATAAATAATAAATCCTTATCGCACACCAATGGTGAATAGGGCACTGCGTCATATAAACGTTGTGTTATCTTGATCGTTTACACATGAAGTAAAGGTGATCAGCCCTCCGCTTCAGGTACCAGTCCAGGGTAATATTGAATAAATATTAGAGTGAAAAAATCAGTAGTATTTATTTGGCCCCCCCCTGAGAATCGAACCTGGGACCTCCAGAACGGTAGACGAGCTGCACTGGAGGCGGACAATCAGTCAATAAAAGCCAATAAAGCATTAATACTAATAATACTATAAGTCAGTAAAATAATATTAATATAATATTTTTGAAAACTAAGTATGTACTTCAAATAGAGGAAAGAGCGCATGTTTACGTATCGTACCGGGAGCATTTTCAGTTTTTTATTTCAATTAATACTTAGTGAGTACCTATTCAGTTTTATACTAGATTGAGAGAGCAATTACATTTATTTTAATAAATAACTAAGTATGTACTTCAAATGGAGGAAAGAGCGCATGTTTACGTATCGTACCGGGAGCATTTTCAGTTTTTTATTTCAATTAATACTTAGTGAGTACCTATTCAGTTTTATACTAGATTGAGAGAACAATTACATTTATTTTAATAAATAACTAAGTATGTACTTCAAATGGAGGAAAGAGCGCATGTTTACGTATCGTACCGGAAGCATTTTCAGTTTTTTATTTCAATTAATACTTAGTGAGTACCTATTCAGTTTTATACTAAATTGAGAGAGCAATTACATTTATTTTGTTTTCAAATGAGTACGTATAGGCAGTGCGAAAACCATGATGGTAATGATTATAAGGCAATTTTTTAATTAAGTATGTGGATTTAGATGACAATTTTGTTTATTTTTTATTTAAATCAATACTTATCGGCGGAACATAACATGTTTTTTCATTAATCTCTTTAAGAGCTTAGAATAAGCTCGTATAATTATTAAAAACAGATTGTTGATAAAATAAACTATGTTTTTCATAAATTTGGCATTAACTTTGTGAAATATCATGATGGTTGGAATATAACAATAAAATACTTTTATAACACCACCTTTTTGACAAGTAATAAGCTTTGTCTCGCAATTTACATAAAAGCATCTTCTCTGGCACAATATTTTTTTTAGTGGTAGCACTTATTTCCATTTTTAAGAAGCGCGGGAGGGATGAGTGGGCGTTCGGATTACAGAGGTGTTCGGATTCCTGCTGTATTTATTCTGTATTTACAACATTTTGAATGTGTCCAAATATTTGTTCACAAAGAGCTTTTTGCACAAAAAAATCATAAGTATTTCATTTAATTCAACCATATCCGCTCCCTAGGTGGAGATATGGAGTTCACCAACTGTCTCCAGGCTTTTCTGTCGGCTGCCGGCTCCTTTGCATCCTCCCAAGTCAGATCCGCGTCCCGAAGTTCTGACGAGAACTGCCGACAAATTGTCAGCAGTAGTCGTCCTGGGCAGCGCGAACCTGATGCCTTGTAAAAGAGGCAAGCTTGATTAAGGCTCTCGGGAGGCATGCGAAGTGCATGGCCAACATGGAGTATTTGGACACACTCAAAATGTTGTAAATATTCTGTTTTGTTGGATGTTGTATTATTAGGTGTTTGATTTTCTTGGTTCATAAATGAAACTAAGCAGTAATATTGATTGGACGATGTGCGTTTCTAGCTATCCACAACTACCGCCCGGCTGGGCCGTACGGCCTCAGCATCAACGTGGGGGAGCTGGTCGAGGTCGGCTGCGAGACGCAGGACTGGTACCACGGCAAGAGGATCGCGGGCCGGCGCCCGGAAGACAAGGGCATCTTCCCCAAGAGATACGTCCGTCTGCGGGAGTGCTCTGTGGACAGGTAAGGCAATCAACCCTTCCAGACACTTGTACAGGGGGCGGCAGCTGATCTTGTGTTTGTAATTGGCGCCAAGCATTGAGGGGGTGTCGTAGAAGGGCGGGGTTAGCTTAGGTTAGGTTACGTTAGGACTGTAACCACGGCAAGAGGATCGCGGGCCGGCGCCCGGAAGACAAGGGCATCTTCCCCAAGAGATACGTCCGACTGAGGGAGTGCTCTGTGGACAGGTAAGGCAATCAACCCTTCCAGACACTTGTATAGGGTGCGGCAACTGATCTTGCTGATTTGTATTTGGCGCCAAGCATTGAGGGGTGTCGTAGAAGGACAGGGTTAAGTTAGGTTAGGTTAGGACTGTTACCACGGCAAGGCATTCTTCGCCTCTTCCACATTCATGCATCTCCCCATACATACCGCCGATTCAAGTGTATGACTTACCTGATTGTGCCAAGTTTTCCTCGGTCTTCATACTACATTTGCCTCATAAATTTTCTTAACCGTTCTTTCCCCACTCATATGTTCAAACCATCTCAACACATCTTTCTTAATTTTATCGTTAATGCTTATCTCAGCCTTGCTTTCTTTCCTTATTTCACCATTCGAACATTTATCATACAGGGTTGAATACGGAGTATAGAAATTAGAAATCCGTATATGTTGATACTACAACTGTTTAATAAACATCAAATAAATATTATGATTTGTCGTTCTCATAGAATGCTTATCATTTGTTTCCTGTTCTGAATTCAAACATTTTAATGATTGTACGATACTAATCGGTCACAGAGTGACATTTTAAATTGCACACAATGTATCGCTCACTCCTTTCAACAACGTCAAAGATCAAAAAACTTGATTTTTCAAGAGATTGTTTTTAAAGTTTAAGAATATAATAAAATGTATTCAAAATAAATTTCAACCTACTTATTGAACTTTTTACTGCGCAACACAAATTTTGAGGTAAAACCTGAAGGTTTTTTCTCCATTTGAAAAATATTTAGTTTATTTAAAAAAATTATTAAACAATACCTTTTCTTCAACATGCAAAATCAACACTTTCTGCCCTGTAACGGGTAAATACTAAGTTAAAAATATGTCATTTTTGCTGGGATATAGTGCATTTTCCTGGGCATTCCGAAAACTTGCACAACTGAAAATTTACGATTTTTGATTTATGATATTGTTGAAAGGAGTGATATGTATAACTTCATAAAGGGTTTGTATTTTATATTATTATTAGCTGTGGCTCAAATCGGTCAAATGGAAAAGAGCATACAAAGAGATGCGGATATTCGCATAGGCGTGCCTTCCATATAGGCAGAAAGCAGTGCCTATCCTACCTTACCCGCATGACATAAAAACACAACCAGTATCTACACTACCTTACCTAGTAGTACCAGCTTACCTTAATACCCACCTCTACTGACTTCCCTAGTAAGTAGTACCTAGCTTACCTTACTACCTACCTCTACTGCCTACCCTAATTAATTCTCTGTGTACGCCAATGCGTATTCGTATGCAACGTTGAGTCAAAAATTTTAAGCAATCGGTGAATAACTTTAGAAGTTATATGATTTTGAACTAACATTTAAATTTTTATTTATATAGATAGATCAAAACACATGTTATTTTTTGACATCTCATCAAAGATGAAGAAGAATATGGAAGTCTGGGCATTTACGGTGCTGACGACCTGGAGGTCCCGGGTTTGATTCCCAGGGGGGGTCAAAAAAATATAAGCGATTTTTCTCACTGTAATATTTATTCAATATTACCCTGGACTGGTACCTGAAGCGGAGGGCTGATCACATTTCCTTCACGTGTTAACGATTAAGATAACACTGCGTTTATATGATGCAGTGCCCTATGCACCATTGGGGTGCGGATAAGGGTTTGAAGTTGAAGAATTATATGCTTGTTCACAATTTGTTTGAAAATTGAATTCACCATACTTCTTCTGAACATCGGGTCACTGTAAATAACAGTGATATGTCCCGGGGTTTCCGGAAGAATGGCAACCCCGACCTACTGGCTTTAAATAGGGTTTAATATTCTCCAACTCGTACAAACATTCTGCCAGATTATCATCTATTAGCATTATAAATAAAAACATGGATTGTGCAAATAAAAAACATGTGCTTTTTGCCTCGAAATTTTTATCCGCTGAGTTTGCTCAATACATTCCTAAGGTCTTCAAATAGTATTTGACTATTTATGATGTAAGCGTCTCAACACTTGTCTCTTTATAATTTGGGTAATACATATTAATCGAGTTCAAATTAATATTTCACGCTTGTCAGAAGCATTCGGGTAATTCAACATATTACTACGAAGCGTTAAGGTAACTGATATACCCTTCGTAACTCTTTACTGTGCTTCTGTAAAGCAAAAGTCGGGGAATTTTGATGGAAGTTCAGTGTTTTGTGCTGCTTTACTCTGCTTGATGTACTAAACAGTGTCCTTTTTAAATGAGGAAACCCAATGTTAAGTGCTGCTTTGCTCTGCTTGATGCGGTAAACAGTGTCCTTTGTAAATGGGGAAATTCTGTGTTTAGTGCTGCTTTACTCTGATTGATGTGGTAAACAGTTCCTTTTGTAAATGAGGAAGTTCGGTGTTTAATGCTGCTTTGCTCTGCTTGATGTGGTAAACAGTGCCTTTTGTAAATGGGGAAGATCGGTGTTTAGTGCTGCTTTACTTTATTTGATGTGGTAAACAGTGCGTTTTATAAATAAGGAAGCCCAGTGTTTAGTGCTGCTTTACTCTGCTTGATGTGGTAAACAGTGCCTTTTGTAAATGGGGAAGTCCAGTGTTTAGTGCCGCTTTACTCTGATATATTAAACAGTGCCCTTATATTGTACAACAAATCTATATGTTTTGTTTTGCTGTAGAAAGTTAGTGA
Source organism: Brachycentrus maculatus (assembly GCF_059751285.1). Lineage (NCBI taxonomy): Eukaryota > Metazoa > Arthropoda > Insecta > Trichoptera > Brachycentridae > Brachycentrus > Brachycentrus maculatus. Next base: position 91,136 of record NW_028281069.1, on the reverse strand, counting down.
CTAATAATTTAATGTTTTGGTGATTAATAAATCAAACCATATTAGTGGTACAAACGTTTTAAGGTTAGATAAAATGTTGTTGTCATTTGTAGATGACTGTCATATATGTAATTAATATTTTTTTAGACATTGTTGTTGGGCGGTTTTTTCATCAACCCCGACCCTAATTTACCCAGTCTGCCGCACGACTATACTAATCACAAGTAACCACAAACCCAATTCCGATCTTTACAATGTTTTCTGGCATCTCTCGCGCCCTACCAATAGTATGTAAAAGACGCCTTTAAGGATTTCCCATAAACAATGTGTTAATAATGAAAGTATATGTACACCGACTTAAAGTATGTGTATGTTTTTAAAAATTGCAACTGTTCATGAAACTAAAATGTAAAATATGGATATATTAACGGAAGTGAATCGTTCAGTAAATGTATTATGATTGAAAATTATTCTAACAAATTTAAACACAAGGCATTAATAGTATGATAACCTATTCTTTGTCATATATTCTTACAACACTCAAGTACTGCAATAAATATAATATTTTGTTTAGCTGTTTGCGGGAATAATGGATGGCGTTTTATTTTTGTGCAGGACGGGTTCTGTGGAAATAGTCAGCATCGTGCAGCCACAGATTGTTCAAGAAATTACGCAGACACTGAGGTCCTGGAACCATCATTGGAAGCGTTTATATGTGGTCAGTTTTATAATATATTTTTTCACACTGTACATCTATATTTAGAATATTTCTATGTCTTTTTAACTTGTCTGGGAGTGAAGCCGTACATGGTCGTCCGAACAAAACTTTCCCCAAAGGAGTACGGGCAAATACATGAATGGCGGGCTTATAACAAAAGCCTGGTGATATTTATTTATAAAATGGCACTTTTACTGCCATCTGTGGGTTATTTTTAAACAAATTATTTTTCTGTTTTAACCATGACATTTTACTTAAAATTAATAACACAGTCTAAGAGAAACCCATGAAATAAAACATAGATAATTTTGGTATCAAACGTGTCTACTGGTGTAAATATTTTTTTTTCAAGAAAATATATTGCCGATAAAATATGATAAAAAGTAAAAAAAATATATTCTCTTGACAGAAAATACCAAATGGATTAGCATGCAAATTTTTATTATTATTATTATTGTATATATATTTTTGTATACATTACTTTAAATCACAATTTGTATATATTTAGAACATTTTTTTTTTGCAGAGACCCACCAAGCCACCTTGTGTGTCTTGTCGGTGGAGTTCTTTTTTGATACATTTTTTTATTGTTTTTAATGATTTTAACCTAATATACACACAAAAAAAGAGAAAAAAATTAAGAATATAAACATTTTACAATTTTCATAAAATTATCTCTTGATCATTAATTTACGTATTAATTGTTGAAATCAAATATTGATTTTTTGAGTCTATATTATAGAAGTTGTATTTTATTGTTGAAAAAACACATAAAAATCAATTTTGTGACAGTTGTTTTGCCTAGTTATGGCATTTTCAAACGAATGTGAAGATTAAATAGATATTTTTTCTTCTTCTAACTTTTACTGTTGGTGTTTTGCAAAATACATTTGCAGACTGGTGGAGAACAGTTCAAATTTATAGAGGTGAGCATGAGGGCCCTTCTAGAGCTGCGGAGCGCCATACTGTCGGGGACTCTGCCCCTCGACCAACTCAAGAAGGACCAGAGGACGGCCATCTACACTATGGACAGGGGCAACAGGTACATTCGGTCTCGGTTATCTGACCTTTGGTTATCCGACCTTCCGAGTTATCCGACCTACCGGGGCAATGTTAAAATTTTGCTTAGATTGTTCATTGAAGAGACAGATTAAAGCTCCTTTTTCTTGTAGTACATAATTGCTAACTTTTACTTTTTCATATTTTTTGTTTTTAATTTTATTTAAAAAAAAACAAAAATAATAACAATATTTTTTGTATTTAATATTAACACTATTATTCTAGTTCTACTTATAATACCTATACCCTTATACCCTTTACTATGACCTAAATTATATTGTATACCCACACACAGGCCATGCCTTTGTGGGATCTTTTTTTGTATTTATATTTATATTTTATTCATATTTTTTTGTATTTGAATTTATGTCATGTAATGCAAAAGAATTTAAAATAAAGAAAAAAATAAATAAAAAATGTCCCTTTCCTGTACCCGACGTTTAGTGTAGTTCACTGGATTGTATGTGAGTATGTGCCTACTGTAAAACATGTTTTATTACTTTGCCGTAAGTGCATTTTAGGGGTCAAATAAATAAAAGCGATTTTTTTCACTCTAATATTTATTCAATACAACCCTGGACTGGTACCTGAAGCGGAGTACTGATCACCTTTCCTTCATGTGTTAACGATCAAGAAAACACTGCGTTTGTATGATGCAGTGCCCTATGCACCATTGGGGTGCGAATAAGGGTTTGAATGATAAATCTGGTCAACAAATGTGTTCTAAATTGTGTTGACAAGATAATTGTGTTGACAATTCTAAATTGTGTTGACAAGAAGAGGCAAAGAATGTTTGCAAAGACAGAGTGGTGTGGCGTTCGATTCTCTCTGCCTACCCCTGCGGGGAAGCGGCGTGATGGTTAGTTAGTTTCTTCTCCGTCTTAATCCTCATTGCTGAGGGTTGTGACCCTTGCAGAAGCAATGACTCTTCTCCAGTTATCCCTTGACTGCGCTGCACGTAGCGCTCCAACCACTGAGGTGCCTGCTGCTGCCTTAATTTGATCGGTCCATCGTGTGGGGGATCTTCCTCTCCCTCTCTTTCCCTCCAGGCTACCGATCACAACTAGGCGTTCCAGGCTATCCTCGTTGCCACGCGCAACGTGTCCAAAGAACTGGAGAATCCGTCGGGTACAGATATTGGCCAGAGACAAGCCATCCAAGCGTAGTTCCTGGCGAATGGACTCATTGGTGCGTCTAGCTGTCCATGGAATTCGGAGCATGCGCCTCCAACACCACCGTTAGTTAGTTAGTTAGATAATAATGCTTGACTATTTTCCAGGGAACTCGGTATGGACCTGACAGTGAGATGCTCCAACACAGGAGCGCAGATAGACCCTCGGAATGTGTCTACGTGTAAACTTTACTCCCTGCACGTGGATACCGCGGAGAGTATAAAACAAAAAAATGTAAGCCAATGTCTTTTTGTGTTAGGCCATAGGGGCGTTTTTGTCTGTGATAAAAACACCCCTATGGCCTGACATAAAAGATTATATTTACTTGGGTTTGAAGCCTAGTATTGTCCTGATGAAGAGACGAGTATGTCTCGTAACCGGTAGACTTGTATATATGGAGCCAAAGTATGGTAGAGTAGAACTGCTGAACTGTACCATTTTTAATTTTTTATTATTTGATATGTCTTTGAAAATGTAACACTGTAGAAAATATATAACAATCTCTCTTTTGTAAATTTACCTTGTATATATTAGCAGTGTACAAATAATAAAGAATTTTTTTTTTACAAAAACCGGTACTAAACTAAAATCTCAGTGGGTGGTTTATATACTAACATTTTGTAAAAAAAAGTAATTTATTTATTTAAACTTCATGTACAGAAAAGAAATAAGTACATTGGTGGGCTTATTGCTAAAAAGCAATATCTTCCAACAAATTAAAAACAGACTAGTGATATTGTTAAAAATTTTTGATAATATATTTTTGCTGTTTGCAATCAGAGGGTAGATAGTACTTGAACATTTAAAAAAACATAAATTACATATTGATGATAATAAGGAAGGCAAAGGAAAAAAGGGAGTTTAGGGAAGGAGGTAGAGGGAAAATCTAAGGGAGGAGGTTTGATGGACAGGATTCTAATGATAAATAGTAATGTCTCAGATGTTTCTTAAAAGTTATTATCATGTACTTTTTTTTATCCATCAGGACGTGGGTCACGTGGCGTCGCAGAGCAGCCAGTCCCAGAGCGCGTGCTCGTCGTACAGCTTCTTCGTGTCGGTGCGCAACTTTGTGTGCAAGATGTCGGAGGATGCGGAGCTGCTCATGTCGCTGTACGACGGGCAGCAGGGCCGCCACTTCACCGAGAGCTACGTGGTGCGCTGGTCCCGCGGCGGCCTCGCCAGCGACATCGACCAGCTGCATAACCTGAGGGTCCTGTTCACGGTAACTGTCGCCGCAATCAAACAATCTTCTTCTTCTTTTTGTAGATCTTAAGGATCTGTTTGGGCCTCTGCTTGTCGCTCTTGGGATGTTGACTCCCAGCTGTCTTTCCACCTTTTTGGAGGTCTGCCTGGGGGTCTGCGTCCTTCAGGGTTTCCTCGAAGTGCGATATGTAGAAGGTCTGTCTTCTGACATTTTGTTTACATGCTCATTCCAGTATCGCCTTCGTTGTCGTCCCCACCTCACGATATCATCCGTCTTACATATGCTCCGTATGTCAGTATTTCTTCCTCAGTCTCGCAATGTGTTTCCGGTTATGGATCGGAGAGTCTTCATCTCGGAGGTTCGAAGTCGAGATTTTGTTCTAGAAGTATCTGCTCTTGCCTCATTCCCATAAGTGGCTATTGGTCGAACACATGTTTTGTATATCTTCATTTTACTTTCTATTCTCATCTGTTTGTTCCTCCACACCGAGTTACTGAGGCACCCAGATATAACTGCAGCCTTGTTTATTTGTTTTTGAGTCTCACCTTAGAGATCTCACCATAGAGTCTCACCATAGAGATCACCGTAGCTGCTAACGTCAACTCCAATGATCGTCAAATCATTGGTCACAATTTCTGGGTTTATCCAAACATGGATGATGGATAGTAATTATTCTTCTTTGTGTCGGGTTGTGGTCCCGTGGTTAGTGTCGCAGAATCTTGAGTCAAGTTTCTGAGTTCGAACCCACTCTACCACAATTTGATACCTATTTTTAATAATGAGCCGCTTAGGTTCACAGAAATAGTATGAAATTGAAGTATTTTTGTAAATAATAAAAACATAAATATTTATCTTTTCAAATTAAATAAAAAATTAAAATTAAAAAATAAATTTAATTTAAAATACATTCTTCCTTCTTCTAACCCTTATCCACGCCCAATGGTGCATAGGGCAATGCATCGTATTGACACAGTGTTGATCGTTACTTACAGGAAGGTGATCACTCTTGCGCTTCAGAGACCAGTCCAGGATAATATTAAATATTAATTAATAATAATAAACCATATCCGCTCCCTAGGTGGAGCATATGGAGTCCACAAACTGTCTCCAGGCTTTTCTGTCGGCTGCCAGCTCCCTTGCATCCTCCCAAGTCAGATCCGCGTCCCGAAGTTCTGACGAGAACTGCCGACGAATTGTCAGCAGTGGTCGTCCTGGGCGGCGCGAACCTGATGCCTTGTAAAAGAGGCAAGCTTGATTAAGGCTCTCAGGAGGCATGCGGAGTACATGGCCGAGCCAACTGAATCGCCTTTTCTTGACGACAGTTGTAACCAAGATTTGCTGCGTCCTACGCCTTATCTCTTCATTCCTCACAAAGTCAAACCACCGCACGCCTAAAATTCTCCGCAAACACCTATTCTCGAAGTTTAGTACACGGCTGCTCTGGGCCCTTATAAGGTGCCATGTTTCACAGCCGTATAAGAGAACAGGAGCAATGCAGGGATTGTATAGGCGGCATTTGGTCTTCACCGAGTATTAAAGTACCAAATATTAATTAGAGTGTAAAATCACTAATATTTACTTTCTCCCCTCCCTGGGAATTGAAACCAGGACCTCCAGCATGGTAGCCGAGCGTACTCACCATTACACTACGCAGGCGGACAACATAGTTCTCTTTAAGTGGAGATAAACTCAGAATCCGTGATAGATCGTTATACATATAACAAAATTCAATAAATAACTGGTAAAAATATAAGTTTAATGAAAATTGAAAATGATTTTTTCAAGCTCTCTTAGATGATCATTGATCATCATCACGCCGCTTCCCCGCAGGAGTAGGCAAAGAGAATAGAACGCCACACCATTCTGTCTTTGCAAACATTCCTCGCCTCTTCCACGTTCATGCATCTCCTCATACATACCCGCCGATTGTTTCAACTCCTAACCTGACCGCTTTCAAGTATTTGGCATACCTGATAGTGCCAAGTTTTTCTCGGTCTTCCTCTCCTCCTTTTTCCTTAGTATGTAAAATAATTCGAAAGAATCATAGATACATTTCATATGGGTCTCAAAAAGTCAGTAAAAAAAAAAACGTAATAAACTTGACCATGAATAGGGCCGATAAGTAACATGTGAAAGAAGAAGTCGATTGAACTTTACCAAATTGTCTTTTTATATTGTTTTAGGATCTGGGAACAAGTGATATTATGAAGAGGGAGAAAGTGTATCTAGTCTGTTACGTCGTAAGAGTCGGGGGAATGGATGCGCCAAATATGGATAACAGGTGAGAAAATATTTAAAGGTACAGTGAAACCTCTATCTATCTATTGTAACTGCAGACAGTTAGAATTCCATATTGAATCGTTGGGTAATATATCCAAAATAAAACAAGGTTTGTTGGATTGAATACTACATTTATTTATGTATATGTTAATATGTGACGCGTTTCGTCTTCTTAGGACATTATTAAACACAGAGTGTTTGACAATGTCCTAAGAAGACGAAACGCGTCACGTATTAACATATATGTACATAAATAAATGTAGAATTCAATCCAACAACAAAAATTAGATATGTTAAGACGATTATGTAAAAGTAAGAAATAACGTGTAAGATTGCCGGTGTGTAAGATTTTTCCAAATGGAGGAATGAATAGCCTTTTGTATTCCAGACGTAGTTCGGTGGCGATATCTTATGACGATGTAAAAGTAAGCAAAAACTCAACAAAACAACAGAAGCAAGTTCGATCAGTAGCCATTGCGGCGCTCCCTAAAATTGCATGGTTTTTCCGGATAGCTGTATGAGTAGCGTGTTGTGTTCCAGACGCAGTTCGGTGGCGGCTGCCCTGGCGAGCGGCCGGGCCGTGTCGCAGTCCAGCGGCTCGGTGGGCAGCGGCATAGAGGCGTGGGGCAAGGGCTGCGGCATGCGGCGCCCGCTCGGGGTGGCCGTCATGGACATCACGCACTTCCTCTCGGGGCAGCTGGACGTGGACGATGACAAGCACCACTGCATCTCCTTCTTCCCGTGAGTCCCCGCTCCCGTCTGCGGGATGACCGCCTTTGTTGCGGTGATTCCGAACCTTTTTGAAGTCAGGGAGCACTTTTGATCGTTAGGAAAACTCGCGGTACACCAAAAGTAAAGAAAGAAGATGAATTTTATTAAATATAAAGCTGATTATTTTATTACGGAAAACTATAAATGAAACTTTTTGCAGCAAAATGAGAATATTATTTTTTCACATCTCATCAAAGATGTAGAAGAATATGGAAGTCTAGGCATTTACGGGGCTGACGACCATCATAGGCTGGTTTAAGTGATCACTTTACACACGTGTAACATTCACCAATTCTACCCATTATTGACAACCACACTACTCAAATACTTGGAAGTTCTATATATATACATTAACCAATTTTTGAAACATTATTCCTGAATCACTAGAACTTTACTAGAGACATCATTTTCATCTCACCAATAGGTCAAAAAAAAAAAAAAAAACCCCTGTAATTGGAGATAATCCAGATTTTGTGAACAAGTATTTGGACACACTCAAAATGTTGAAAATAAAATGAGAATTGCTTAGTTAATTTGAAATTGGAAAAATATTTTGATTTTCGAATTAGCAAACTTAAAAAGAAGAAACACCATTATAAAAAAATTATTTAAAAACATTTGTTTATGAAGAAGAAATCTTTGATTTTTTACCCATTTTGTTGTAATTTTATTTAAAATTTGGGACGAATTATTTTTTCAAATTATCAAGTGTTTTTTTTATGAAAATCGCCCTTTTTGAGCGTGGAGCCTTTTTTACTTTTATTTTTTTTTCTGCAGATGTGAAAAGGATAATCTGGATTCACTACTACGAAGAATCATCGCCAGCAAAGATCTGAAAGGTGAAAGCAAAACTGGACAAGCTCTGTGGCTCTCCGTCAAACTTCTGCGTGGAGATATAAAACAGGTGAGGTGAAACTCATTTGCTGAGCGTGCAAAGCAAACAGAAATCAAACTAGAAAAATAGTATTAATATAAAATACAAAATATACTTGACTATCAGAAAACAAAAATTATTATTATTATTATATTTTTTTAATATAAAATTAAAAACATAATAAAGATGAAAAAGTAAAAAGTTAGCAAGCATGTACTACATGAATGATACGTGTACAAGAAAAAGGAGCTTAAATCTGTCTCTTCATTAAACAATCCAAGCAAAATTTTAAATCTACACAAACTTAGGTAATCAACATCTTCTTCTCCTTCTTTCTGTGCCACTTCTAACAAAAATTGGCGATCATCATGGCCATCTTCACTTTTGATGCTGCAGCTCGGAACAGAGATTTGGTACTTCCGCCAAACCATTGTCGCAGGTTTTTCAGCCATGATGTCCTTCGGCGTCCTAGAGTTCTTCGCCCCTCAATCTTTCCTTGTATGATTAGGTGGAGAAGAGGATATTTTTCATTTCTCATGACGTGTCCGAAGTGCATCAGCTTTCCCTGCTCGATGGTTGGATGAATTAACATCTGACAGTCTTTGATTTGATTGGCAGATACGCGACGAGGTGCCCCACCTGGTGGTGGGCAACGTGAGCATCGCGCGCAAGATGGGCTTCCCCGAGGTCATCCTGCCCGGGGACGCGCGCAACGACCTGTACCTCTGCCTGGTGCAGGGCTGCTTCACGCGCGCCACCGGCAAGTCCACCGACCGCAACATCCAGGTCACCACACGCGTCTGCAACCAGCACGGCCAGATGATTCCGGTAACTGTCACTCAGTCTAGTCTGTCTAGTCTTGTCTTCATACTTATTCTAGACTTAACCCTTCACTGCATGACTTTTTAATGCATGACTGCATTGATAGTTCGTCTTTGAAAGACCAGCGAAGTTATTATTTTGGCGTTCATAGCGCGTCTTTTGGCTAAATTATGAACTATATACTTGAGTTATGAATGTATCTAATTAGTTACAACAAAGAATGGTTGCTTATATTTTTAAAAGACGTTTTAACACTAACTTTTTGGTATGTAACAAATTTGATACACTATGCAGTGAAGGGTTAAGTCAATGCTATTTTAACCTTTCCCTTACGGTGCTAAAAACTTCCGCGTGCAACAGTGATACGTATTTTGTACACCATGTGAAAATGTGATTTAAAAACGGGAGAAATGTGAATATTCCTAAATGTTACTTTTATTGACCATAGTTAAAGTAGTCTGCCTATAGAAACGTCAGGCTCTTACCGTCTTCATATTTATTCTAGACTTAAGTCAATGCTATTTTAACCTTTCTCTTACAGTGCTAAAACCTTCCGTGTGCAACAATGATACGTATTTTGTTCACCATGGGAAAATGTGATTTAAAAACGGGAGAAATGTGAATATTCCTAAATGTTACTTTTATTGACCATAGTTAAAGTAATCTGCCTATAGAAGCGTCAGGCTCTTACCGTCTTCATATTTATTCTAGACTTAAGTCAATGCTATTTTAACCTTTCTCTTACGGTGCTAAAACCTTCCGTGTGCAACGATGATACGTACTTTGTTCACCATGGGAAAATGTGATTTAAAAACGGGAGAAATGTGAATATTCCTAAATGTTACTTTTATTGACCATAGTTAAAGTAATCTGCCTATAGAAGCGTCAGGCTCTTACCGTCTTCATATTTATTCTAGACTTAAGTCAATGCTATTTTAACCTTTCTCTTACGGTGCTAAAACCTTCCGTGTGCAACGATGATACGTATTTTGTTCACCATGGGAAAATGTGATTTAAAAACGGGAGAAATGTGAATATTCCTAAATGTTACTTTTATTGACCATAGTTAAAGTAATCTGCCTATAGAAGCGTCAGGCTCTTACCGTCTTCATATTTATTCTAGACTTAAGTCAATGCTATTTTAACCTTTCTCTTACGGTGCTAAAACCTTCCGTGTGCAACGATGATACGTATTTTGTTCACCATGGGAAAATGTGATTTAAAAACGGGAGAAATGTGAATATTCCTAAATGTTACTTTTATTGACCATAGTTAAAGTAATCTGCCTATAGAAGCGTCAGGCTCTTACCGTCTTCATATTTATTCTAGACTTAAGTCAATGCTATTTTAACCTTTCTCTTACGGTGCTAAAACCTTCCGTGTGCAACAATGATACGTATTTTGTACACCATGGGAAAATGTGATTTAAAAACGGGAGAAATGTGAATATTCTTTAATAATGTTACTTTTATTGGCCAAAGTTAAAATTGAATGTTTGATGGCTCTCCACTTGCCTGAGTGCTTTAAAGCTTATCACACTCTTTTAAAATTACCTGGGGATGAGCCATAATAATCTAACTTACGAACAAACAAACAAAATTGTGTTTTACCATTTTTATTTTGTGTGTAATATAATAGTCTTAATGTTATTGTAATAAAAAATGTGTCAAAATTAAATAGTGTGTTGTATGAACAAATTACGTCATCTTTATTAGTGGTGCAATGGGTTAAATTAATGAGCCTGGATACCCATTAGGGATGGTGTGTGCGACTAGTACCCCAATATGTCTTTAACCGCCCTACACATACGAATTTACGTGATACGCGCGGTTTTTCTTCACCATTCCGCGCTAACCCGTATGACCTACGAGAAAAGATATCTGTTCCAAAAATATTTAATGCGTACCTAATACACTGACATTTTTTTGTCATGTTTCATACCTGACAATCTTTTGTGACAACAAACGTTGTGATTTTTTTGCTTGTTCATAAAAAATATGCCCGAAAATAACCCCAGAGAGTAGGGCGGTCAAAACATCTTTTACTCTAATTATTTGATGTGGATATTATGTTAATGTTTTCCTAACCTCAATTATTATTTTGAACAGGGTGTCATTTCACTGGGAGGAGGAGTTCAACCGTTGAACGAGTACAACTCTGTAGTGTATTACCACGAAGATAAACCGAGGTGGCTTGAAACATTCAAAGTAAGTTAATTTTTTAATTAAATAAATAAATACTGCAATATAACACTTTCCTTTTCATTCATCATTTTTTTTGTGTAACAGTACTTAAAAATGCTACTTCATGACTACCGGTTTCATATATTCTTCTTTCTTCTTTTACCATATCCGCTCCCTGTCTCCAGGCTTTTCTGTCGGCCGCCAGCTCCCTTGCATCCTCCCAAGTCAGGTCCGTGTCCCGAAGTTCAGACGAGAACTGCCGACGAATTGTCAGCAGTGGTCGTCTTGGGCGGCGTGAACCTCATGCCTTGTAAAAGAGGCAAGTTTGATGGCGGCTCTCGGGAGGCATGCGGAGTACACGGCCAAGCCAACTGAATTGCCTTTTCTTGTCGACAGTTGTGACCAATATTTGCTGCGTACTATGCCTTATCTCTTCATTCTTCACAAAGGCAAACCACCGCACGCCTAAAATTCTTCGCAGACACCTATTCTCGAAGCTAAAACTCATCATATTTTCTGTTCATTTTTCAATAAATTTTGTGTTCATGTAAGCCAGCATTGATATTTTGTTCTCTTCCCATGTGCCATCTATCCATATTAGCATTGATATACTAGAAATTTTATCATAGCTGCATGAATATGGCAAGTAACACAGTACGAGATAACTCCTAGTTGGCATCCTAGCAAAGAACGCAATCTATGAGTTATCTTGCAGTTGGCAGTCAATGTGTTTAGTTATAAAATTGAAAATCACAAAGCAATTGCTTGGAATAATTATTATAAATAAATACAGAAAGTGTATTATGTCCGCCTCCGTAGTGTAATGGTTAGCACGCTCGGCTACCGCACTGGAGGTCCCGGGTTCGATTCCCAGGGTGGGGTCGAATAAATATAAGTGATTTTTTTTCACTCTACTATTTATTCAATATTACCCTGGACTGGTACCTGAAGCGGAGGGCTGATCACCTTTCCTTCATGTGTTAACGATCAAGGTAACACTCCGTTTATATGATGCAGTGCCCTATGCACCATCAGGTGCGGATGAGGGTTTGAAAAACAACGAAAAAAGTGTTATTGCCATTGATAATCTTAATTTGTTTCCTCGTAGATTTGCGTGCCGATTGAGGAGTTCAAGCAAGCTCACGTCGTGTTTCTCTTCAAACACCGGAGCTCCAACGAGGCAAAGGACAAGGCGGAGAAACCATTCGCACTCGCGTACACCCCTCTAATGCAACCCAACGGGACGACCCTCAATGACACGCAACATTGTCTGTGCGTTTACAAGGTGAGAAATTGAAAAAAAAAATAGATGTCTCTAGTGAAGTGTGGTGAAGTCAAGCACTGTGTTTCGAGTTTGATCGATATATCTAGATGTTTCGAGAATTTGGCCAGAGTGGTTGGTTGTAATTATTTTATACGCATTCAATTTAATTCAATTGATTAACATTTACAACATTTTGAGTGTGTCGAAATACTTGTTCACAAAATTATAATCCAGGATTATAATCTTACTTGTGATTATAATCCAGGATTTGGATCTCACATACTAATATAAGAGTTTCTGCTTAATAAAAAGCTTCTTTACATCTCACCAATAGATGTCTCTAGTGAAGTTCTAGTGATTCATGAACAAGGTTTCTAAATTGGTTCAAATATATAGAACTTCCAAGAGTTTGAGTAGTGTGGTTGTCAATAATGGGTAGAATTGGTGAATGTTACACGTGTGTAAAGTGATCACTTAAACCAGCCTATGACGGTCGTAAGCCCCGTAAATGCCCAGACTTCCATATTCTTCTTCATCTTTGATGAGATATCAAAAAATAATATGATTAACATTTAATTGATTCTTTGTCCGCCTCGGTGGTGTGATGGTTAGTTGGTCCCTGAAGCCACTGCATCAATACGATGCAGTGCCCTATCCACCGTTGGGCACGGATAAGGATTAGAAAAGACATATTTCCACTAGTTTTCTTATAAACCTTCCCCTTACGGTGCTAAAAACAGCCGCACGAAACGATGATACTCGTATGTCGTAGGTATGTATTAATAAATGGTATTTTTTTAGGTTGACGGGAAAAAGTGGCCTGGCAATGATATTGACGCGGCATCCTGCTATCTCTCTCTGCCCAGCCAAAGGAACACCTCCGCGGGAGACAAGGAGGGCAAGTTGCAAAGGGGATTCCTGTCTCTCTCGCACAAGGACTCTTTCCTTATCGGGACTAACGTCTGCTCTACCAAACTCACACAAAATGGTAATTTTTTTATATTATTTTGAGAAATAAAAAGACTTTGTTTTTTGATCCACTCACATTTTTATTAACCAACTAGTTTTGGCAACAACCTGTTGCCCCCTTCAGGGTTTAATTTATGTCATAAATTATCATAAATTAAAAAAATTATCATATATTAAACCCTGAAGAGGACAACAGGTTGTTGCCGAAACTAGTTGGTCAATAAAAATGTAAGTCTTTTTATTTCTCAAAGTAATATATCAATATGATACACAAAGTTAATGCTTTCAATATTCAAAACATGGTAATTTTTTACTATTATTATTTTAACTTATAACTCTTCATACTTTATTTTTTCGAGGTCAATCGATCTCGCATCCCTTATGTCACTGCGACCATTTTAGGTCTATTGTGACCTCCCTCTGTGTCATAGCTCACTCTCAAGACTTACGTGAGTCATGTAGCTTCTTTCTTTCTTCATTCACCTTCTCGGATTCCAGTAGTGGTCCTCCAAGGATGTGACTTCGGTTGCGAGCGAATGCGTCGCAGTTATAGAGAATGTGAATGAGTGTTGCGTTATTCTCCATACAAAATCTGCAGACTGGGGAATCATGCAGTCATTGAATGAAAAAAAATTGTAACAAATACCACTTATCAATCACATTATAAAGATATTTTGTGAGAATTCGGAAAAAAAAATTACAGTACGATCAAACGTATATCGAAGGTATATTCATGTTTAAAAAAAACGCTATGCGATGCTATTCACATCTCACTCTTACTTTACTTGGTTATATCGGAACACGAGATATGCCATCTCAGTTCTCAGTTGTGTTTCTAGTAATGAACCAAGTGCGTCAGCAGTAGCTTGCGGGCAGCCAATCGAGGTGGTTGTATCGCTCGTTTATGAGCGTGCGTCAATGATGTTTTCAGCTATCAAACTTCAATCAACATCACTTTTGACTTCAAATATAATAAATTTAGGCGATTATCCATGAACGTTAGTTTTTTCAGATTTTAAATAGTTCATTTTTATATGTGCATTTCTGTATTTATGGTTCGTTGCTCATTTTCTGTGGGTACTTTATGAACAGTTGTGGCTATATCCATGAATCCTTCTACAATTCTAGTTGAACTTCTTGGCGTGTTGAACTGGTGCGACCATGTGTCGGACGATTCCTTGCGGCACTCGCTCACGTCTCTGCAAACAGTTCCCGGAGAAGAAGTGGTCAAGTTCATGCAAGATATATTAGATGCCCTATTTAGTATATTGACACAGGTATAATTTACAATTGTTTATGTATAAATTTTTATTTTATAAACCTTTTTATCAATTTATTAAATTTATTAATGAAATATACATGTACTATACATGTCTTTAGGCATAGCTTGTGTTGAGCCGAAATATTGCTCGAGTTTTACATCAGCCAAAAGTTATAATTATCTTTTTCATACATATTATTTTTTTGGCTAAGCAATTACTTAACCTGTTAACCGGGCAACATGTATGGATGACGAATACCTTTGTTGTTCGAAAAATATACGTCCATATGTATAATATAATAAACATTTATTTCAAGGACGTATTCATATGTCCTACCCCTACCCGATATTGTTTACATTTGACGTATTTATGCGTCCCGCCCGGTTAACAGGTTAAAGTAATTTAAGCTAAGAAAGGTGTGTCGAGATGGTTTGGACATGTGAATTGAATGAGTGAAGATAGAAAAGTAAAACAAATCTATGATGCGACTGTGGTTGGTAATAGAGGCAGAGGAAGACCGAGGAAAACTTGGCAAGATCAATTATTTCAAATACTTGAAAGTGTTCAGGTCATGTATGGAATAATCGTTTATGTGTGCGGAGATGTAGAAGAGGTGAAGATTGTTTGCAAAGACAGCCTGATTGGTGTGGCATTCTATTCTCTCTGCCTACCCTTGCGGAGAAGCAACATAATGGTTAATTGGTTAGCTTTAGTACTTTTTGGCTGTAGCTATCGTTTCTCAAATTGGATGTTTAAAATTGATTTTATTAATTTATTCGGCCGACACTTTTTGGTAAAATCTATCCATTTTAAATTTAAGTTTTACTTAGTAAATACCTTCTAATCCCTAATCACACCCAATGGTGCATAGGGCACTGCATCATATTGACACAGGCAAGGTGATCACTCCTGCACCTCAGGGACCAGTCCAGGGTAATATTAAATATTAGAGTGTAAAATCACTAATATTTATTTTCACCCCTACCTGGGAATCGAACCTGGGACCTCCAGCACGGTAGCTAAACATGCTCACCATTACACCACGGAGGTGGACATAGTAAATACCACTATTTCTTAAATCTATTGTGACACGTGTTTCGATGCAATTCCACATCATACGGTGTTTGAAAATGATGCGGAATGCATCGAAACACGTGTCACAATAGATTTTAAGAAACAGTGGTATTTACTAAGTAAAACTTAAATTAAAAATGTATGAATTGCATGAGTGTGTTTTAGAATCAATATATTTGATTTTTCCAAGGCGGACCTGGAGAGGGGGGTGGACTCAGTTCTGGACACGAGGGAGGGCTCGTACAACTTCCTGGTGTTCGAGTGTCTCCTGTCCCTCATCAGCCTGGTCTCCGACCGCAAGTACCACCACTTCCAGCCGGTGCTGGACCTCTACATCAAGGAGAGCTTCTGCGCCACGCTAGCCTACAAGTACGCTCTTCCTGTTTACTATTTTTCCGATACTCCCTGTAACGACTAACGGTACTGCAACTTGAGGAAGAAGATGGAAAAGCACATTCAGGAACCAATATTCAACAAAATATTCGAACGGGCAGCATTAACCCTTCACTGCATAGTGCATCAAATTTGTTACATACCCAAAAGTTAGTGTTAAAACGTTCTTCAAAAATATAAGCAACCATTCTTTGTTGTTACTGATTAGATACATTCATAACTCACGTATATAGTTCATAATTTAGCCAAAAGACGCGCTATGAACGCCAAAATAATAACTTCACTTGTCTCTCGAAGACGAACTGTCAATGCAGTCATGCAGTCATGCAAAAAAAGTCATGCAGTGAAGGGTTAAATATAAACTATGTCGGCCTATCCGTTAAAACAAGTTTTGCGCAAAAAAACTCGTCATTCCTTGCGCCAAAGATATTAAATTTGCTGCCCCTAACCATTAAGAATTCCAGTAGTGATTGTCTTTACGAACAGTGTCCGTCTATGGCTGCTTCTCGTTGGAAGGGACAAGGTAGAAAGTGAATCAATTAAAGTCCAGGTGTAATTATTTTATTATAAAACCTTTGTACTGTAAATTGTTATTGTATTTATTGCATGTAATGTATTTAATGTAATAATTAAAAAAACAAATAATATATTTTTTTTAATTATATTAACATGTAAGTATTTCGGCTCAACACAGGCCATGCCTAAAGAGCCGTAATACAAATAGTAAAAAAAAATGTATGAATCTATAAAAAAAATGATAAAAAAAAAAAATCTTTTGCCAATTTATAAAGGTGGGGACTGACCGGAGTCATTTCGTCGTAACGTAACACGTTACGATGCGAGCATTCGTATAGTCAGTACAGCGTTCCGAGGCTCCATCCGAAGTCGGATGCTCGCTGCGAATGTTACGTTACGATGAAATGCTTTGGTTAGTCCCCACCTTAAGGGTGAGAAGAGCATAGGCGGCGCCGATATCAACATGGCGAATAAATCGAGTCGAAGCACGATGTCTTGCATCCAAATTGTAATCAGCACTGAACTTCGAGGACAAAGAGCATGATGTATTACGTCTAGGTTCTAATCACTGAAAAACTCTAATTCTCAATATGAGCATACTGAAATAGTTGCCCCACCAGTACATATACCAATCTAGTGGGTACTTGTTGTGGGAAAACTTGAAATATTATAATATTATAAACATGAATTGTCCGCCTCCGTACTGTAATGGTCAGCACGCTCGGCTACCGTACTGGTGGTTCCGGGAAATATTATGTGGGTGGTAAATATTAGTGATTTTTTCACTCTAATATTTATTCAATATTACCCTGACTGGTACCTGAAGCGGAGGGCTGATCACCTTTCCTCCATGTGTTAATGATCGAGATAACAAAGCGTTTATATGATGCAGTGCCCTATACACTGTTGGGGTTCAGTTAAGGGTTTGAAGAAGACTGATCATTGGTTACTTGAATTCGAGTTTGAAGTTATTATCGTGACTTGTCTAAATCCAGGAAACTATGTACCATGCTGTCCCAACTGGTGACCGACGCAGACAAGGGGGACAACGAGGTGCTCCTGCGCAGCATGAAGTGCCTGGAGTACCTGGTCCGCTTCATCGTCAGGTCCCGAGAGCTGCACTCGGAGCTCACCCAGCGGAGTGATCAACACGACTTCCAACTGCTATTCCAAGGTAACTTTTAAATTTTTTTAAATCTATTTACAGAAGATTACTGATTACTGAGGAAGACCAAAATATTCATGGATGTTGCAAAGAGACGACATGGTTCGAAGACAAGGCTTAGGTGATGTTGTCCATGACAGAAGGATCTACAACCTGAGGACGAGGAGAGCTGACCCCAGCAGTCTACAAAGATGATAAGTTTGGATGTACCCAGGAAGAAGACAGAAGATTATTTTACACTGGCAAATCTTAACCTCTGTTTTACACATTGTTTGCGGGAAACACTTAAAAGCGTCTTTTACATACTGTTGGTAGACAGCGGAAGATTTTTATAAGCGTTCTATTTGCTCACTTTAGGTAGAGCGCGAAAGACGCCAAAAAACATTGTACAAATCGGAATTGGGTTTGCAGTTACTTGTGATAAGTATACGACCCTTATTAGTATACTAATTAGGGTCGGGGTTGATAAAAAAACTGCCCGACAACAATGTGTGTCATTTTCGTAAAATACTACCTAAAGGCACTTAATGCCAGTACCCTATTACAGTTCAGATTTACTACACAGCATAGTATTTTTTTCTCTTTATTATGGTTGTACCCTATTTGTACATAATAATAAATTACATGTTGTATAAAATAATGTGATAAAATAATATATTTTCTCTTTTTAAGTACAAACATTATTTGTTCGAAAAATATTTCTAAACAAGATTATGAAAAAAATTATGCATTAGCCTGAAATATTTAATTATTTTTGCTTTATAGTTAGGAAGTGTCGTATTCCAGATATCGATATGGTCCGCGAAATCATTGCCGGGGTTTTGCATTCGATGTATAGGAGTATTTAATCCAAACACTCTCCGGCTGTTATTACAATAAAATATTTGACGGTTTCTCGTGTTTCTGGTTGAGGCGTAAATATTATCATTTGCAATAACAAGGGACAGTCCAAACTATTATTTAAAATTTTGTATAAATTAATCATATCGAATATGTAGTTTTCTCCCATCACTCAATTTTTGAATTGTTTCAGATTTACTCAACAGCATAGTTATATTGATGCACTGCGACAGCAAGAATACACTCACTTCCCAGGGTGCCTGTATCAAGTACCTACCCTCGTCGGTGCCGCACATTATACAAGTCTTTCCAGAAACGCAATTGGCGTGAGTTTATGCTAACATCACTAAATGCCCCGCTCAATTGTATTCCACATCACCCATAGGTCGAACTTGCTTTTTTCATGTTATTTAAAATAATATGAAAAATAACTCCTATAATTGGAGATAATCCAGATCTGTGAACAAGTATTTGGACACACTCAAAATGTTGTTACAGAATATCACAACATAATAATAGATTGCAGTCCCGATGTATGTTTTCCTGCATAAAAAATATATGGTTCCATTTCATTTTCATTGATTGTATGAAGAAAACATTTTTTTATTATTTATTTATTTATTTTTTAAATTCTTTTGCATTACATGACATAAATTCAAATACAATAAAATATAAATAAAATATAAATATAAATACAAAAAAAGATCCCACAAAGGCATGGCCTGTGTGTGGGTATACAATATAATTTAGGTCATAGTTTTCATGAATGCTTTTTTCCCAATTTGTTGACAGTCATATTTCCAAGAAAATACACTGTTCGGTTAGTTTAATTTTTCCTATAATAAAGAAACTGCATTAGTTTTCAGCATATTTATAATTATTACATGTTACATACAGCAGGCATGTCAAATACTTAATCTGGAATAGTTTATATGACTCTTCGATATGTTTTAATATCAAGATTGACTCTCATCCTGGCATTGTATGTATGTATTATCTAGGAGGCATTGTTAAAAGGTCCAAAAAAAAAAGTATTCCATTTTTAAATGTGTTTGGTTCCAGAACAATGATTGGCGAAATACTTGATGTGTTGCCACTGGGAAGGCTGACAAAACAGCGGTTGATAGCCATTTTGGATTTGGTCCAAGGTCCCCTATTTTTGAGCAGTCATTGTCGTTGCATTTTGTTGCCGCACATAACTACCAACCTTAAAACACTGATCCAAAACAATGACGAGGTATGCGCTTGTTGATTCTTCTCTTTTTTTTTTACTAATAGCAACACTTTTGGATGTGGAGCTTATTCTCTATTTGAAAATAATGACGGCTTAATTGACTGGGTGGCGTATAAAATTTTTTCATGTTGGTGTCAGTGTAAATTTTATGTAAATATGGTATACACACAGGTGGTAGTGGTGGTGATGTTTGTTTTGTTGTTTTTGAAAAATGTAGAAATTTCATCTGGAATTATTTTATATTGGGGTTAATCTTTTATTCATTTAAATGACCCAGTAATATATTTTTGTTAAAGAATATTGGTAATTCATATCTTTTGAAAAACACAGAATTTCTTTTTTGATTAATTGATTCGGCAGTCACTTTGTGGTAAAATCTTTTTATTTTTAATTAAATTTTTTCTTAAATACCACTATTTCTAACTAGAAAAAGTGGTATTTTCTAAGTAAACTCAATTTAAAATAAAAATTTGTAGCCATAATTTCCTATTCTACATATACTTTTACGAGCATAGATTCTTGTATATCCTATTACTTTGCGAATACTTTAACAAAATAGGCAAAGAAAATACAAATTTTTGGCTAAAAATATCATAGACCCGGCTTTTTTCCGGGTCGATGACGTTTAATTGTTGTTATTGACTTTTGTAGAAATATAAAATACGATATTCAGTAGTTGTTGTGTAGATTTTTGTTTGTTTTATTTTTCTTCTTCCTATATCATTTGACGCTTTCAAATTCTTAAATCATTTCTTGAGAATGATTAGGCATGATTTTTTGTTATGTTGCAGCATGAAGTTCTCCCTCTTTTCTTTTTTTTTCTATTTACTTTTTATTTTGCAATCGGTCTATTTTTTTCAACCTGTCTTCAGTAAAATCGTGTATCTCTTTTTGACGGTTATAAGGATGTGTGAAAGTATTTAGATCAGTCGCTATTTATCACCATAATCTTAGGAGACGCAATCATAAAAACAGCAATTTTTATTCTTACAATTGAAAGTTACTCTTTTAAAAATATGTATTAAAAAGAATAAAATGAATTAGCTGATCTTGTGCCAACCGTAAAACTTTTTTCATAATTGTAGTATTTTTTTTAAAGCTGCAGTTGTTTGGATAATACATTATGATCATTTATTAATGCTGCAGTTTGAAAACCAAAAACAAAAAAATTGTCCTATACAACTTTCCGCCTCTATAGTGTAATGGCTAGGCTACCATGCTGGAGGTCCCGGGTTCGATTCCCAGGAGGGTCAAAATATGTATTAGTGATTTTTCAGTCTAATATTTATATAATATGACCCTGGATTGGTACCTGAAACGGAAGGCTGATCACCTTTCCTTTGAGTATTTAACGATCAAGATAAAACTGCTTCTATACGATGCAGTGCCCTATGCACCATTGGGTGTGGATAAGTAGAAGATACAATAAAAAAAATTAACAAAAATTCTATGTGTAGAAGAGTAGTTTTTTTAGTCGCCATTTTAAATAGTTGGTAAATTTAGTAGTTTAATAAATAGTTGTATCAAATCTTTTTTGTAAATCATTTCTGCTTCGCAAATAAGTTTGTTAGCGGTTTGGTATTGTATTCCTGTTCACAATACTGACATTTTACTGTTTCCTCATGCTTCTTGACTCGAACACTGAAGAGGTAAGTCTGTCTTTTTTATTTAAAAAAGTACTATGTGTAAGTTACAGATGAAATGGAGGATGTCTTGAAAGATCTCCCCTCTTTGTGAAATTCCTAATTTTTCTCCCATGAATGTTTCA
Organism: Brachycentrus maculatus; assembly: GCF_059751285.1. Classification (NCBI taxonomy): domain Eukaryota; kingdom Metazoa; phylum Arthropoda; class Insecta; order Trichoptera; family Brachycentridae; genus Brachycentrus; species Brachycentrus maculatus. The sequence goes on along the minus strand of NW_028281069.1, from coordinate 69,589 downwards.
TTACGTTTACTAATGCGTGCAATCTTTTGACAGTTTTTTTTTATGAAAAATAAATACACTGCCTTTTATATTAAAAACAAACTGAAGATTTTGGCTGTAACTCAATAAATAAATATATTTTTAAAATTGCATTACATATTAGTATAAAGTTATGTATATTTACAAAAGTATATTTTGTATTGCATTTATCAAACAACATATGTTTCATGCATGATAAAATAATTTATATTTTATCTTGTATAATTGTAAAAATTATTTTTTAATTATTCATAAATTCATCTTATCCTATAAAAAACTTTTAAAAATACTTAATAAATAGTTAGGTACATACTAGATAAAAATGAGTATTGAGAAGCAAGTAGCTACTTTAATAAAATATTTTTATCAAGCTTCCACTTGTTAACTACTTTTCCATTTATAAATTTATTTCAGTACCTACTTTTTAAATTTAATTTAAAATATGGCAACATTTAATATATTCCATTTCGAATTTGGAATCTGAAAATTGGCAGTAAAATGGCAGAGCTTTCGAATGTGTCAAAAGATTGCATGCTGTGCTCTTGTAAATTGTGATGGTTTGTACCGAGCACTCTCCCGTCTTGCAGTGTGAATCCTGAAAATGTGTTTGTACTACCGCACCCGCACACATTCAAGCACCATTCCCACACTCACAACAGCCTCCCGTGTGTTTCTAATCATAACATTTTCAAATAACGTCTCTTGTTATTAAATCTTTATATCTAATTCATTCGTGTATTTTAAAAAAAACAACAAAACAGCAATCTGCAGTACAAATTTTACCCTAAATTTTTGGATATGAAATCAATATTGTAGGATTTGTTTGTATGAAATAAACCAAATATTTTCATATAATTTCTTCTACATTATGCAGATTTCTTGTCTACTTTCCTGCCTCAAAAAAAAACTTTAAAATAAATCTAGTGCATAACTTCAAAAAGAAAAATTAATAATAATAGTTCAAGTGAGTGGACTCTTGGTTTAGGGGGGTGAATTTAAATAAATTTCCCTAATAATCTGCCTAAAAACTGAATAATTTATTGATAACACAAAAAATATACCAGATTTAAAAAAATCTTTTTTCTTACTTTCTTATTTTTATTAATTTTTATTTAAAGGAATAACTCGCAAAGCCTCTATTAGAGGCTTGTCTGCAGGTAGGATAGTAAGGATAGGAAAGGTAAATGTGAAAAATATGTACATCACAAATACCCAGACCGATTGAAAATAAATCTTTCTTGAATTTATTTTGCACTTGGCGGGAATCGAACCCGCGATGCCAGTTTCACAATCGAGCGTCTACCCAACTACGCCACGGCGTCTTTCAATTTTCTTATTTAAAATAATCAAATTAATACTTTCTTGAATGTTTTTCGCACATACTTTGTGGCACATTTTATAATTTTTATAAAATAAAACAACTTTGTTTTTAACCACTTTTTTGTCGGTATATTTAGTCTCCAACCGGTTTCGACAAGAACCTTGTCATTATCAAGGTTAAACCAATTAATTTATTTATTTAGGTTTTTTTCTATAATTTATATTTGAAGCACTAATTTTGTGATTTTCCATTTTATAGTTAAAATGTAACTGTGTTTTAAAATGAATATAAATATTTTATTGTAACTTAATTATGTCTACCGGTTTCGAAGCTAAAGTAACACTTTAATTATATATATATTTTTTTAATTTCTGCTCAATGCAAGATATAAAAATATACACAAATATCAATCATCTACCCTTCACATTGTTGTAGATTCTCATTGTCCGTTATTAGTTTGGTCATGTCTGATAGTATAAAGTGGGCTTAGATAGTCGGGATGTTCAACTCGGGGACCAAAATAAAATCACGTTAGTTTTCTGAAATTCCAAAACATTTCAATTTGAAATGGGAAATTATACTGTTTATTTTATTTTACTTTAAAGGAATAACCCGCAAAGCCTCTATTATAGGCTTCTCTGCAGGTAGGATAGTAAGTATAGGGAAGGTAAATGTGAAAAATACATCTCAAATACCCAGACCAAATAAAAATAAATCTTTCTTGAATTCATTTTGCACTTGGCGGGAATCCAATCTGCGACGCTAGTTTCGCAATTGAATGTCTATCCAACAATGCCACGATGCCTGTCTAATTAATGGATCTAGTAATAATTGGAAAAAGATTGAAAATTATTATTTTTTTTTTTCTTGGGTCTTTATGACTTTCCCATTTTGAGGGACTACTTTGATAAAATCGAACATCCTTAGTTAAAATTGTTATCAATGTGTAGAAATTTTAACATTATAATTAGCTGTCTTACAATAATAAGGGGGTATTTATTTTCATTTTCTGTCCACCTCTGTAGTGTAGTGGTTAGTGCGTTTCTTTTCCATTTTGGTGGTCCCAGGTTTGATTCCTCAAGGACTCAAAATTGATTAAACTGATTTTTAATAATAAAACCCTTATCCGCACCCCAATGGTGCATAGGGCACTGTGTCTTATAAACGCAGTGTTATCATGATCGTTTTACTTATGAAGGAAAGGTGATCAGCCCTCCGCTTCAGGTACCAGTCCATGGTAATATTGAATAAATATTACAGTGAAAAAATCACTTATATTTATTTTTACCCCCCTTGGGAATCGAACCCGGGACCTCCAGAATGGTAGCCGAGCGTGCTGACCATTACACTACGGAGGCGGACAACTGATTTTTACTGATATTTATTCAATGTCATTAGCACAGGACTTAATTCAATGTCACCTTAACTTCACGTAGTTAACTATCAAGATTAACACTGTGTCGATGCAATATGGAGCCCTATGCACCATATAATGTTGATGAAGGTTAGATAAATAAGAATATTTATAAAAATAAAAATAAATCATTAAAATTCAAGTAACCATATACATCACCTAAAAATAATATTTTTAAATATTACATTTCATTCATAAATTGACAAATGGAAAAATTTATCTCATACTAAAATTTAAATAATATCTTCATCTCACAACTAAAAATAATTTATGTATATTTTTATTAATTCCTATAATAATAATAATAATAATTGACTGTTTTTAATCAACTAAATAATAATAATACTGGTAAATGGTGTTGCTAATAAAACTCAATTTGTAAAAAGACATATGTTTTTATTAAACAACAGACAAATGTTAATAATGAGCACTGAAATGAAAAATATTGCACGGTTTTTGCATTTTTATGTGTGTTACGCTTTCATAACTTGCTCACGGCCCATAGTACAGAGATTGCCCAGTTCAAATACTGCAATTTGGTGATTAGCTTGCTACGCTGGAAAGGTTGAGGTTCCCGGTTCAACGAAATTTTTAGTTTTAGCAATATATATTTTTTTCATATTATTTTTGACATCTCAACATTGATGAAGAAGAACATGGAAGTCTGGGCATTTACGGGGCTTACGATCGTCATAGGCTGGTTTAAGTGATCAATTTACACACGTGTAACATTCACCAATTCTACCCATGATTGACAACCACACTACTCAAATTCTTGGAAATTCTATACATGATCCAAATTTTTAGCATTGTATGAGAATCACTAGAATTTTCACTAGTGACATCTATTGGTGAGATGAATAAGCTTTTTTATAAAGCCGAAACTCTTATATTTGTATGTGAGGTCCGAATCCTAGATTATAATCATATACATGAGAAACGCCAGAAAATATCCTTTACATTTTATTGTTTTATCTTATAATTGGACCAGATTCTTCTAGATGTCTTTCGAGGAAGATCCATGACAAATGCATGGTTCACTATATGTTTAGGTTCTCTACGTCCTTTGTGCCCATACCATCTCAATTGCTTTTCTTCTACCTTACTATTGGTATCAGTTACACCCAGGCTTCCACGAATGCGTGAACTATTTATGTTGTCTCTTAAGGGACACTCCAGCTGACCACCTCATCACCATTTGATATGAATAATTGAATAATAAATAAAGCAATGGTGATATTAACGCTCAGTTTTTTGACTTGAAAAGTCAACAAAATGTCACTATTTAGTGTTTAATATTAGAATTGTCAGTAATGTCCGCCTCTCTAGAGTAATGGTGATTGCAATTTAGCTTCCAGGCTGGGGGCACTGGGTTCGATTCCCAGTGAGGGTCAAAATAAATATTTATGACTTTACTAAAATTTTTATTTTAACACATTGATTACGGTGAAGTTTGTTAAAGAAATGTAGTTTTACTCAGACGATGTTAGATCTCTTCGAAAAAATTATGACTTTTAGTCATATTTAGAAACCAGAAAAGAAAAGATAATATGTTTGTATTAAAGTGTCACCCATGCAAAGCAAACATGATAAGAAATTAGACGTTTGACAGTTGTTTTTTTCTATTTAAAGTTGAAGGCAATTAAAATGAACAAAAATTTGTACACTGCTGCAACATGAGGTTTCTAAAACGTTCAAATGTGTGCATGCCGTAAACAATGTGTTGATATTACCCTGCCCTGGTACTAGAAGCGTGAGATTGATCACCTTGCTTTCATGCAAGGGATGATCGAGATAACACTGTGTCAATACGATGTAGTGCCTTATGCATTGTTTGGCGCTTATAATAGTTGGAAGAAAATATAGCAGAAAAAAATTACTAGTTAAAAAAAATACATTGATAGAAATAACAATGCTTGAATTCTTACGTTTAGTTTGGAAAATTTTAATTTCTCCATTTATCTCAAATTGATTTTTTCAAGCATGGGGATGATTCATTCAATCACTGTACTATTTGCCGAATTTTTCAAACTCACCTTTTTTCACTACCTTTTCAAATCATTTTAATAAAAAAAAAATACAACTATTGAATCTGAATTCTCATATAATACTTTAAAAAATCTGCCTTCCTTTTTTTATAAAATCAAATTAATAATTTCAAGCGCCTAAAGCATGAATAAGTTCGACATTTATTTTAAAAATTAAATTTGTATATTTTTTTGTATTTATATATATATTTTTATTTATTTATTGTTTTGGTCAAAAAAGCAAAGTTCTCGTTTCATCTTAATTTATAATGATATCGATATCAATTTATCATACAGAAAATAAGTACATTTCATTTTGCAGAGTGTAACTATTGTTAAACGTGTGTTTTCACAGTGTTCACTATTGCACAGGTCTTCAAAAATTATGAATTTTTGTCCCTCAAGGCGAAGTATGTGATTTAAGAGTATTTTTAAATGCTAAATTCTATTAAGACCTCACATTATTTGCTATCACATAAGGTTTTTATGCTGAATTTTAATGTGATCTCAGCTATTTGCTCTCATTTGAGGTTTTTATGCTGAATTTTAATGTGACCTCAGCTATTTGCTCTCATTTAAGGTTTTTATACTGCATTCTAATATGACCTCAGGTAATTGCTATAAAAAATAGGTGATATAAATTTAAAGATTACCTCTATTTTTGTTCATTACAAATGTATAAAAATACTATGGTATATCTTGTGGAAGCATTCTGCAATTAGTAAAAAAAATTGTACATTTCCACTCATTTTTGACCTATTCCGTTATTTTAAATAACTCAACACTGGCTAGAACACTCTAGAATGGTGAATAGCCATTAAAAAAATAAGAAAAATAGAAGATCTATTCTGTTTTCACATACTAATATGCAAAATCAGAAGTTTCCGTAAAAATGTATCTTTTTCTGATTAAATTGTTACAATTCAGAATAAAAAATTCCAAAAAAAACATTTTCAATACCTCAAGGGACAAAATTCACAATGAACAGTGTTATTTTTATAATATTCCCGTGGAACTTTGCTTTTTGTGATATTGATGACTCAATGTGATATTAACAGCCATTGTTTTTTCAATTTTTTGCCTGTCGTGGCGTGGTGTTGCCATCTAACTTGGAAACCCCCCAAAAACCATTTAACGGACGGGCTTGTATGTGTGCGTTGCGGATTGTCGCCATTGTCTATTAAATTGTGGATTCACACTGGCTGCGGTTTATCTGGCTGTCCAATTCTTTAACCGCCTACCCGCATTTGTTACCCTTGCCTCGACCATAGACAAATAGATGCGGTGTAGAAATAAGAACAAAGAATCGCTCGGTCGATAAAATCGCACGCGTTCTCGGTGCTTCCCGACACAAGTTACAGGAGCACAGAGGATACAGCGAACAGGTGATTATTCTTTACATTACTATTTACTTTTTGTTACACGATTCGGTGTTATTGCATTATTTTTATTAATTAACAAATTGATTAAAATGATAGTTTTATATGTATTTTTTACTATTTATTGTTCATCATTCACTTTGTGGTAAGACATGATGATATTGTAAAAGAAAAACACTTGTTTTTTATCACTTGCGTTTATTTTATTATGACGACTAGTTTCGGAAGCTATGCTTCCATCTTCAGGTCTAAATATAATATATTTTTTATTTTAATAAATAATTTATTTTTTCAAAATTCTTCACCTTTGCTTTCCATTTTTCCTTTATTTTCAAACTCAACCCCCTTGACTAACCCCCTTCCCCTTAACTTACCCCTCTCCGTATTTATAGAATAGATAATTATTGATGTTTTAGTTTATATTTAGACCTGAAGAAGGAAGCATAGCTTCCGAAACTAATCGTCATAATAAAATAAACTCATGTGGTAAAAAACAAGTATTTTTCTTATACAATACCTTTATTTTTTATTATTTAATATGGATATAAAGTTTTTATTATAATTTAAATTCATTTCCTAAAAATTTCTACTTGTAAGATCGTAAAATTAATATCATAGTTCTCTCCAATAAAAAGACTTAGCTCTTGTGCTTGGAGAGGGACTTCCAATTATTATTTATTGTTTATGTTTGTTGGTAATATAATTTATTTTTATTACAATTTTTTTTTTTGGGATTTTTTTTCTTTCTTAGATTAAAATGTATATTATTCACTTAATTTATTTTTTAGCATTTTAATGTCTTTAATTTTTTAAATATCTGTAGGAAGGTTATTGAAGTATTTGGTTCTCAAATATTTAAAGTTCTGTTGGAATTGTTTGGTATTGTAAAGTCATGTTGGTATCTCGAAGATGAACTTTTCTTTAGATTCTATAATTTTTCATCCTTAAATACACATTAGACAACCACTCTACTCAAATTTGAGTACATAGTGGAGTAAAGTGGAGAAGCCCAGATTTGTGAACAAGGATTTGGACACACCTAAAATGTTGTTGTTTATGGTTATTGCTTTTAACCGCTTCATACTTTTGAACGAATCACGCTCGCGCGCTAAATGCGTTCATTCACTCAACCATATGAATTTTTAAATTACTTTTTCAATGAAGAATTACTACAAAATATTGTAGACCTGATTGTAAATTTGTATCCGCCTCCGTAATTGTAATGGTCAGCACGCTCGGCTGCCGTACTGGGTTCCCGGGTTTGACTCCCAAGGGGGTCAAATAAAAATAAGTGATTTTTTCACTCTAATATTTAAATATTACCTTGGACTGGTACCTGAAGCGGAGGGCTGATCACCTTTCCTTCGTGTGTTAACGATCAAGATAACACTGCTTTTATATGATGCAGTACCCTATGCACATAAGGGTTCGAATGAATTGTAAATTAAATATGCTTAAATTGTTATATTTTATTTGAAATGCAGATAAACTTTGAATAAAATATTTTTAAAAACCTGATTTACACTTTTTATAAAAAAAAACCTTAGCATTAAGTGGTTAATAACTGTTGTGTGTAATTCCAGCTGGAACTGTGCGTCAAGATACTGAGTGAAATATTGTCTCTCTTGTTCCGCAAAGACATTGGTCCCACGGACGAGGAGTTTAACCATCTCTCCTCCAGCCTCCTGCGGACCATAATACAGGCCACAATCCAGATGGACAGGGAAAATCCTTTGGTGGTGAGTCGTCATTTCAAATGGATCTCTATAGAGAAGTATAAATAGTCATATTTATGTTTTTTAATGCAGTTTAGTCTATGATTACCAAATCCACCTCCTGAACCCTTTGCTGGTGAGTAATCCTTTCAAATGGATTTCGATAGAGATGTGTAAATTGCCAGATATATTTTTTTGAAAGCAGTTTAGTCTACGATTGCCAAAATATCCACCTCTGCTGGAGGTCCCGGGTTCGATTTCCAGGGGGGGGGGGGGTGAAATATTATTACTAGTATTTAATATGACCGGTCTCTGAAGTGGCTCAGTTTCGATGACCTGCTTTTTCCTTTTGGTTGTTCCAGGCCCAGCTGGTGGCGGTGCTGCTGGAGATGCTCCGCCAGATGAACTTGGAGAGGTACAACAGCTACGTGTCGCTGTTTCCCTCCAACGCGGACCTCCTCGACTTCGTCAGCGAGCTGCAGCTGGTCCTGCAGGACCTGGTGGAGAGGCCGGTCTTCCACTCCCACTGGGCCGACATGATCAACTTGCAGTACCACATTGTGCTCAACACATTCAGGTAACACCAGTGTTTGATAATTTTCAATTTCAATTTATTTATTTAAATTAATTATACATTGCAAATAATATATACATTGTCTGCCTCCGTAGTGTAATGGTCAGCACGCTCGGCTACCGTTCTGGAGGTCCCGGGTTCATCCGGGAAGTGATTTTTTCACTGTAATATTTATTCAATATTACCCTGGATTGGTATCTGAAGCGGAGGGCTGATCACCTTTCCTTCATGTGTAAACGATCAAGATAACACTGCGTTTATATGACGCAGTGCCCTATGCTTCATTGGGTGCGGATAAGGGTTTTTTAAATATTTACATTACAAACTATAAAAAAATTTAAATCGTATACATTAAAATAAAATATATGTAAGAACTATTGCTAAAGGTGTAAAAGAATCCCGCTTCGGAAAACTCCTTCAGACACATGGAACAGATCAATATCCAATGAGATATTGTTCAACATAGCGGTAGCTCTTCCTATAGGCATAACCATCGGCAGGTTGGTCCCGTGTATAGGAATGTGAAACAATCTATGCCGACGCTGTCTTAGGTAACTATCGGGAACGTACAGACCAATGCTCCGGATAATTTCAGGATTATCGATCATACCGCGCAACAATTGATAAAAATGCGTAGTCAAATACACATTCCTTATAGTCTCTAAACTATTGTAGCAAAGCATACCCTGGAGAAACTCGCTCGTGTAGAGCCAAGTATAATAGCCGTACTCTCTCATGTAGAGATGCCTCAAAAACTTTTTTTGGACTTTCTCTACCATAAGAGAGTACTTAAGCTCGTGTGGCCCCCATATTATGGAGCCACTCTCGAGTCTACTTTGCACCAAGGAGTTATAAAGAGTTCTCAGCACGCGGGTATTTTCGAAAACCCTGGCAGTACGCAGAACAAATCCTAGCATTTTCAATGTATTACCACTGACTGCCTCTATGTGATGGTGAAATGTCAGGGTGCTCACAAACCTAACGCCCAGATCCCTAACATTCAACGCTCGCATCAGATTTTGGTCGTTCATTTTGTAGCGAAAAAACAGAGTTTTTTGGGCCCTAGTGAAAGACGTGACCGAACACTTGAAAACATTAAACATTAGTTTGTTTTATCTTCCCCATTCACATATATTTGATATATCTGCTTTGAGAAGAATCGTCAAAAGTTGTCACCTTTAAGAAAAGATAATTAACAAGTGTTCACGGGTTCGATTATTATGATGAATTAACGATTAAAAAAAAATTAACGGGTGTTCACCGGCCAGGCTGTTTCCCTCGACGCTGTGCGCCGTGTTCCACGCGCCCTTCCGGCGCCAGCTGTGGTCCAACTGGTTCCACCTGGCCGTGGCCTTCCTGCTGCGCCCGGCGCTGCAGCTGGAGCGCCGCCTGCCGGAGCAGCGGCGCCGCCTCACCGCGCACTTCGGGGACATGCGCAAGGACGCCGCCAAGCAGATACACGCCATGTGGTTCCATCTAGGTACACTTTTATCTTGTTCTGAATATTAAAAGCATTAACTTTGCGGATCATATTGATATATTTAGTCATGAATTAAACCCTGAAGAGGGCAACAGGTTGTTGCCGAAACTAGTTGGTTAATAAAAATGTGAGTGGATAAAAAAACAAAGTCTTTTTATTTCTCAAAATAATATATCAATATGATCCACAATGTTAATGCTTTCAAAATTCAAAACATAAAGACTGTTAGATGTTAATTACCTAAGTTTGTGTAGATTTAAAATTTTGCTTAGATTGTTCATTGAAGAGACAGATTTAAGCACCTTTTTCTTGTAGTACATACTTGCTTGCTAACTTTTTACTTTTTATTTCTCAAACTAATATAAACTTTTATCTATTTTAATTGAACTTCATTTTAATTTATGTATTAAATATTAAATCAAACACTGATTTTTTGAGTCGGCTAAGTTGTATTTTATTGTTAAAAAAACACATAAAAATCTTATTTTGTGACAATTGTTTCACCTAGTTACGGCCTTTTCAAACGAATGTGAAGATTAAGTGGACGACGGTCCTTAAATAGATATACAATTCTAGGTATGTACTTAAGTAATACTTATAACATCGCTCACTCCTTTCAAGAACGTCATAAATCAAAAATCGACAATTTTCAGTTATGCATGTTTTCGGAATGCCCAGTAAATGTACTATATTCCAGCAAAAGAGGCATATTTTTAAGTTAATATTTACCCGCTACAGGGCAGAAAATGTTGTTTTTGCATTTTGAAGAAAAGCTGTTGTTTAATTATTTTTTTAAATATATAAAATATTTTTCAAATGGAGAAAAAACCTTCAGGTTTTACCTAAAAAGATCTGTTGCACAGTAAAAAGTTCAATAAGTGGCATGATATTTATTTTTAATACATTGTGTTATATTTTTAAACTTTAAAAAAGTTCTCCAGAAGAATCAAGTTTTTTGATTTATGACGTTCTTGAAAGGAGTGAGCGACATGTGCAGTAATAATTTACGGGAGACAACAATAGTTAATGTGGCATGTAGGTACCTATACTTATACACACACGTATGTTCTTATTGCTTCCGAGATATCTCGTCTCTGCCAACCATCGGGTTAATTTGAATAAGTATATTACACCTGGCGATTGGAGATATGAAAGTTACCATAGAGCGGACTGTTGGTTCCAGGTCAGAACAAGATCCAGTTTGTGCCGACGCTGGTGGGCCCCTTCCTGGAAATGAGCCTGGTCCCGGAGATAGAGCTGCGCAAGGCGACCATCCCGCTGTTCTTCGACATGATGCAGTGCGAGTTCAACTCCTCCAAGTACGGCGTGGAGGCCTACGTGGACTCCCTCGGGGAGCCGTCCCCCGTCAAGGGGAACTTCAACGACTTCGAGAACGAGATGATACACAAGCTGGACATCCTGGTCGAAGGTGAGAAGCCCCTTCTTTTGTCCCCCTGACATCGACTATCACTTGAGAGTTATTGTGGAGGTCCTCACCAAAACGTTCACAACACTTTTTTCCAATATGAAACCCACCATTAGCAAAATCAAACACACTTATCATCAAAATTGTGGAAATTTTTAACTTGGTCAAGTTAAGCCAACGCATTTTCGCAACTGTTATAATATCACTTTAAACCTGACCAACTTGATTTTTTGATAATATCAATTGTTTTGTTTAATGCTAAAGTCAGCTATTTATATCAATCATAAAATACAAATACGGCTAGCGACACAGATGTTATATGTCCATTTAACAAAAATTAATAGTACAGGTCCTCACCAAAACGTTACACTTCTATTATAAATGATTTAAAGTAATCAGGAATTCTAGCTTGTAAAATTGTTACGTTTTGGTGCGATTTAATGATTTCATATTGGTTTAACACAGGATTCGTCACGTTTCGCAAATTTAATTAAGATTTCGATAGAATACAGTAAACATAACAGATTTGCATTTGATGAATTTTTTGTGCAATATTGGAAATGTAACTTTTTTGTAAGGACCTCCACAATTGACTTGCAAAGAATCACAAGAAAATTATGTTTTATATTTTTTTTTATAGTTTCCCATAAAACATTGAATAGACAAAAAAGCCATAGAGCGCTTGTGCACTACACGGAATTTTGCTGTCCGGCAGTCTGTTTTTTTAAAAATAAAAGCGACTACAATAGTTTAGCGTGATCGAATTTACGTGCTTTGTGATCACGCATCGATCAAGCGCACTGATCCAAAAAAAGACGGCCAAAAGCACAACCCAATAATCCTATCATGCTATCATGTTTTAACCGGACAGTAAAATTCCGCGTAGTGCACAAGCGCCCTTAGTGTTTGTACATGAAAATAAATGATCCTATTGTGTACAGGCGGCAGCGGGGACGCGGAGTGGAGCGCCCTGTTTGTGAGCATCGTGGGGGCGCTGTGCTCGGGGGCGGAGGACCCGGCGCTGAGCGAGGGCGGGGGCCACTTTGTGCGCGTGGTGGGCTCGCTGCTGGACCTGCTCATGCAGTACCGCGCGCTGCACGACCACTCCAGCATGGACTACCGCATGCAGGCCACCAACACACTACTGGTAACCTAACCTACGCCAACACAATCTTACTTCTTACTTAATCTAAGACTTCGGATGGAGTACTCGGAACAAGCGGCGGGCAGCTCAGCTTGCTGTATTGACTATACTAATGCTCGCATCGTAACGTGTTATATTATGACAAAATGACTCCGGTCAGGTCACCTTTAAGGAAAATAACAAAAAGGTCACTTATCTTCAATCTCTCACGCTTCTTTATAATATCGATAATTGCACTACGGAGGCGGACTGTCCTTATGCATAAGATCACTTTAATCTCTTTTTCATATAATTAATGATCAAGCTCAAACCCCGTGAATGTTATGCGGTGCCCTATGCCATTTGGGTGTGGATTCTTCTTTTCCATCTTAGTCCTCATTACTGAGGGTTGTGACCCTTGTGGAAGCAATGACTCTTTTCCAGTTATCCCTTGACTGCACTGCCTTAACTTGATCGGTCCATTGTGTGGGGATCTTCCTCTCCCTCTCTTTCCCTCCAGGCTACCAATCGCAAACAGTCATTCCTGGCTAACCTCGTTGTCATGCACAACGTGTCCAAAGTACTGAAGAATCTATCGTGTACAGACATTGGCTGTGGATAGGGGTAAAGAATGAATACGACCAATTGTTAGTTTGTTCAGCTAATTTCTACAAAGTTAATGCTTTAAATATTAATAATATTGAGAATAGAATTTGAAATGATAGAAAAAATAGAGTCCATTAGTGACGTGAGTGAGTGTGTGTTCCAGGACTTCTACTCGGACATCAAGCGGCCGGAGATGTACATCCGGTACGTGAACAAGCTGTGCGAGCTGCACCTGGAGTGTGACAACTGGACCGAGGCCGGCCTCACGCAGCGCCTGCACGCCAAGCTGCTGCAGTGGTCCTGCGCGCCGCTCTCCGCCCTGCTGCGCAGCCACCGCCACCCCGCCTGCCAGACGCACCGCGACCTCAAGGAGGCGCTCTACTACGAGATCATCCACTACATGGACAAGGGCAAGGTAACACCGGCTCTCAGCCACTCGCTCTCCAGCCACGTAGTAGTATGGCCACTCACTCCATCTTCGCAGTAGTATGGCCACTCAATCCCCAGCTACATAGTAGTATGGCCACTCAATCTCCAGCTACAAAGTAGTATGGCCACTCACTCCCCAGCTACGTAGTAGTATGGCCACTCAATCCCCAGCTACGTAGTAGTATGGCTACTCAATCCCCAGTTACATAGTATTATGGCTACTCACTCCCCGGCTACGTAGTAGTATGGCTTCTCACTCTTCAGCTACGTAGTAGTATAGCCACTCACTCTCCTGCTGTAGAGTAGTATGGCCACTCACTCTTCAGCTACGTAGTAGTATAGTCACTCACTCTCCAGCTGTATAGTAGTATGGCCACTCACTCTTCAGCTACGTAGTAGTATAGCCACTCACTCTCCAGCTGTATAGTAGTATGGCCACTCAGGTTGGCAATCGTGCTTGCAGATGTGGGAGCTGGCCGTGGGGGTGTGCAAGGAGCTGGTGACGCAGTACGAGGAGGAGGTGTTCGACTACTGCCACCTGTCGGAGCTCTACCACATGATGTCGGGCTTCTACGCCTCCATCGTCAAGCAGCCGCGCCCGCAGCCCGAGTACTTCCGGGTCGGCTACTACGGCAAGGGCTTCCCCCCCTTCCTGCAAAACAAGGTGGGACGAGCTGTTTGTATACAACTACCTTTAACCTATTTGGGAGTGTGGCCGTAAAGGGTCGTCCAAACAAAACTTTCCTCTAAGGAGTATGGGCGTACATGAAAGGCTGCGTTGCTAACTAATGCCCGGTGGTATTTATTCATAAAATGGCACTTGTACTGCCATCTGTGGTTATTTTTCTGTTTTACCCACGACATTTAACTTAAAACAAAGTTTTTTTGCGATTTCATCATAATGACAACTTAAAAGAAACAGTTTTGTCCGCAGAAACTCACTCCCAGACAGGTTGAGAATAAATAATCAATTGCAAAATATTTTTTTTTAACTACGGTTAAACTTCGATAAATCATCGCAAAATTATGATACAAGCAGCTTCATTTATTGTAGACATTTGAATCATTTGTGTTTGAATTGTTTGCAGGTTTTCGTATACAGAGGCAAAGATTATGAGAGACTGCAGGACTTCAGCGCTCGGACACTGAATGGTTTGCCCAACGCTGAACTCATGGTCACCCTCAGTCCTCCCGGAGACGATATCAAGAACTCTCCACACCAATGTATCCTTTACAGTTGGAACTTCTTAATATACTATATATACTTTGATCAGTATCAACTTTACACGTGTGTAACATTCACCAATTCTACCCATGATTGACAACCACACTACTCAAATTCTCGGAACTTCTAAATATACTATATGTACTTCGATCTATATCAACTTTACACATGTGTAACATTCATCAATTCTACCCATGATTGACAACCATACTACTCAAATTCTTGGAACTTCTGAATATATTATATATACTTTTATCAATATATTTAGATGTTCCAAGAATTTGAGTATTGTGGTTGTCAATCGTGGGTATATGCCCCAACTTCCATATTCTCGTTGATCTTTGTTGAGATGTCAAAAAATAATATAAAAAATAACTCCTAATTAGAGATAATTCAGATGTGTGAACAAGTATTAGGACACACTCAAAATGTTATAAATGCATATGTGTATAATTATAATGATATCAAAGCAACAATTAGTGTCGAAGTGTATTTAAAAAAAAAAAATTCAACAATAATACAACTCCAGTTTCTATTGTTATATGATTTAAGACAATGCTATTATAACTTCAGAAATCATTAAACACATTTCCTTAACTCGGTTAATATCCAGACGTCCAAATCAACGCCGTGGAACCGATTAGTCCGGAACACAACCGAATGTCCGGGAAACCAATCAGCGACAGGATACTGCAGTTTCACCAGCACAATAACGTCAACAAGTTCCGCTACTCCCGACCCATATACAGGAATGGTAATCTTTTTCATCTATCTATCTTTGATCCACTAATGCACATTTTCTATAATTGTGACGCACTCACTCGCAAACAAAGTCACATCCTTGGAGGACCACTACTAGACTCCGAGAAGGTGAAGCTCTTACAACCAAGACAGGTTGTGAGCTGCATGACTCATCTAGGTCTTGAGAGTGAGCGATGATACAGAGGGAGGTCATAATAGACCTAATATGGTCACATAATAGACCTAATAGAAAATAAGAATACTATTGCTAAAGGTGTAGAAGAATTCCGCTTTGGAAAACTCCTTCAGACGCATGGAACAGTTCAACATCCAATGAGATATTGTTCAACATAGCGGTAGCTCTTCCTACAGGCATAACCATCGGCAGGTTGGTCCTGTGTATAGGAATGTGAAACAATCTATGCCGACGCTGTCTTAGGTAACTATCGGGAACATACAAACCAATGCTCCGGATAATTTCAGGATTATTGATTATACCGCGCAACAATCGATAAAAATGCGTAATCAAACACACATTCCTTCTAGTCTTTAAACTATTGTAGCCAAGCATACCCTGGAGAAACTCGGTCGGGTAGAGCCAAATATAAAACCTGTACTCTTTCATGTAGACATCATCGCTTACGAAATGTGAGTGTTAATTTATTATAAATTCACAGATGAATCTATGGTGAATGCCGGTGAAGAAAAACCCAGTCAGAATGAATTCGGTACCCTGTGGTTGGAAAGGACTGAATTAGAAATTAGAGAAAAGTTACCAGGTAAATTTCTGATTTTTACTGTAACATGTTTATATCAAATTGTGTTTTATTCTCTTTTAGTGTTAGGAAGTTTAGTGATTACCAAATCATATCCACTCCCTATGTGGAGCATTTGCAGTCCACAAACTGTCTCCAGGCTTTTCTGTCGGCTGCCAGCTCCCTTGCATCCTCCCGAGTCAGATCTGCGTCCCGAAGTTCTGATGAGAACTGCCGACGAATTGTCAGCAGTGGTCGTCCCGGGCGGCGCGAACCTGATGCCTTGTAAAGGAGGCAAGCTTGATAGCGGCTCTCGGAAGGCATGCGGAGTACATGGCTAAGCCAACTGAATCGCCTTTTCTTGACGACAGTTGTGATCAAGATTTGCTGCGTCCTTTTTAGAATCCTCCTTTGAAAACTGAAAGTTGTGTGCCATATATCGTAGTCATACAGGAGAAAGTGACCAAGTGCATTTTTTACAAAAACGTAATCATTGACTATTTGATATCTTACTAGCTTAATATTGTCCTGAAAAAAATCCCAAAGGATTTTAAACTTGGTAGTATAATATAATGACTTGTTAAAAATGACTAACTGCATTGATTTTTATTTTCTTGCCAAGCAAAAGTGACTTAAATGGCCCTCCTGAACATTTTCCGATTTGTAAGTTGGTCACCTTCTCCTGTACGACTATGATATGGCTCTAAGTTGCAAGTTGCTCAGATATTTATTGTTGGCCATTTGCAGGCATCTTGAGATGGTGTCCTGTGGTGAAGAGCAAAACGCACGAGATGTCGCCGCTGCAGGTGGCCGTGGAGACCATGAAGAAGGCCAACTCCGTGCTGCGAACCCTGGTCATTGAGCACCGAGCCGACCGCACCCTGCCGCTAGACCCCCTCACGAGGAAGCTTAATGGTAACCTTGATTTATACATTACATCTTACAACTAATAATAAAATAACAACAAAGTTTATTTTTCACATACAGTTGAACCTCTCATAACGAGTAATTCCCATTACGAGCAAAAAAAAAAGGAAAAAGTTGCTCCCTTAACCTTTTAACTGCGTCAACTTTGTTCCTGAGAGACGCCCGTACGCGGCGGTATTTAGCCATTTTTAAAATGATTACTTTTATCATGTATTTAGTTAAGAAACGATTTATTTTCCTAAACAAAAACGTTCAATGTGATTCATTGTGCCTTTTTGGTACTCTATAATACACTTGTGTCACATTATTCTTGAAATATATCGTAATATAAACAAATAAGATCGTAACATAAATAAATCAAAGAACGCATCGTGTGTCACTCTTACCCACTGGCGATGCGTAGCGTCGAGAGTGAGACAGATATGGGGCATGATTATGGCGCGGACTAATTACGGACCGCAAGAAAAATCAGGGATCTGTTATTTTATTTATCCTTGCGATGTTACAAATTATTAGTCAGATATTTCAACAGATGTCATAAGGCCAAGGATTGACGTATTATTTTATCCAAAGTTCCACACCATGAAAAAATCCCTCCAAGTTGAACTGAGGTTCGAAACTTGGACCTAAGTGAAAACACAAACGGTTATGTCAGCCGCGTGTGGGGAATGTTTTGTAAAAACACAAACGGTTATGCGAGCCGCGTGGATAGAGTTAACGAGTAACATTTGCATGAGTTACAGAGAAAAGGCAAGTCCACGACATTCACTTGTGAGCCGGGACCGTGCCAGTCAAAACGAAATATGTTACGCTTAACGATTAAGATTCTGGAATGAATTATGCTCGTTATGACAGGTTCCACTGTACATATATAGTTTTTTCCACATGTATTTTTTCCTTTTGTTTTTATTTTTTTCACAAACATACTTCTTCTTTCTAACCCTTATCCACACGCAAGCTTTCAGAATACGTTATACATTTTTTGACATCTCAAACTCAACATAGATGAAGAAGAGTATGGAAGTCTGGGTATTTTAGTTAGTTACATTTACTTAGTTATATAATCTGAAGAAAAAAAAAAGATATTTTTAAATCAGGCATCATATTTTTTACTAAGCGTTGTATTTAACAAGAGTATTCATCTCTTGAAACTGTACATATTTTTTACTAAGTGTTGTAGTTGTATTTGTCCGCCTCCGTAGTGTAATGGTCAGCACGCTCGGCTACCGTTCTGGAGGTCCCGGGTTCGATTCCCAAGGGGGGTAAAATAAATATAAGTGATTTTTTAACTGTAATATTTATTCAATATTACCCTGGACTGGTACCTGAAGCGGAGGGCTGATCACCTTTCCTTCGTGTTTTAACGATCAAGATAACACTGCGTTTGTATGATGCAGTGCCCTATGCACCATTGGGTGCGGATAAGGGTTTTATTATTTATTATTTATTATTCATCTCTTAAAACTGTATGTTTTTTTTATCAAGCATCATATTTGACAAGAGGATTCATACTTCAGTGCATTTTAAGACTTTTTTATGATAAAAAAAAATACTATATGCATTTAAATTTTGCATTTATAAAATACATATTGAAGAATATAGTACAAAACCTAGTACATTCTTCTTCTTCTTTTTCTTCTTTCCATGTTCGCTCCCTAGGTGGAGCATATGGCCAACACGAGACGTCTCCAAGTCACTCTGTCACGCGCCATCTCCTTGGCTTCCTCCCAGGTCGGTCCGGCGTCTCGAAGTTCCACTGAGTATAGTCGGTGAATGGTCGTCAGCGGCCTTCCGGGGCGCTGGAATCCTCGGGGTTGGAAGAAGAGACATGAGGGGTACATTCATGAGGCATAAAATACTGCCGGCACAAAGAGATGACTTTTATTTTTGTCATCCATAGGTATGGTGGATGCGGCCGTGATGGGAGGCATAGTGAACTACGAGAAGGCCTTCTTCACGGAGGAGTATATGCGGGCGCATCCCGACCACTGGAACCTCATCAGCACCCTCAAGGACCTCATTGCATCGCAGATCCCGCTCCTGGAGTTTGGTGAGCTCTCTTTCATACTCTGCCAAACCTTGATAAATCAAATTTAGTGACAATTTGATAATTTTCGAGAATATCAACTTATATTTATTGAACTTATACATAAAAAATACTAATTGCTTTCAAAATATCGCTGCGCATCAGTTCAAATACATGAAATAATTTTTTTGTACTTTTAGTTTTAACACATTGTTTGCAGGAAACGCTTAAAAGTGTATTTTACATACTGTTAAACGGGAGACGCTTATAAGCGTTCTATTTGCTTACTTTTGGTAGAGCACGAGAGATGCCAAAAAACATTGTACAGATGGGAATTGTATTTTAGGTTACTTGTGATTAGTATACTGAGGGTCGGGCGGCAGACTGGCAGAGTATAATTAGGGTCAGGGTTGATGAAAAAATCGCCCGACAACAATGTGTTTCGGATAATGATTTTCGCCAATGAGGCTTACTCAAACGTGCTTGTGCCGTATAGCCACGCGTACATTATTTTGTGTTTTTTGTAATTTTTTTGTGCAAATGTGAAGCGCAGGCAAGTTGTTACATGTTGATAAACCTTTAACCCTTACCAGTCCAATATCGAATAAGATTCGAAATCGATTTGTTCCTCTTATGTCCTATGTCAGATGTTATTTGACATTTTATTCTTCATTAGTATTATTTATTTAAAATGCTAGCTTACATTTTTGTCTCTTGTATCTATTACAACAGTATGTGGAGTAGAGCATACATGTTTTTTTTCTAATTGGAATTTAACTGTCTACCTATATATTTTAAAATTTTGGGGGATTGGAAAGGGTTAATGTTACATTTATTTCTACTATCTCCATCCTACATTGTACCCTTTTCTTCATACAGTGGGGGGTCAATCGTAAGGACTTGGGATATATGGTTTTATTTTGTGCAGGAATTGAAGTCCACCGCCTCAGGTTGCCGCAGTCCCTGGCTCCTCTGCACCAGCGGATATCGGAATGTTTCGACAAGATGAAGGCGCACGTCCATGAAAAGTACGGCAAAAAGGTAAACTCACCCGCTCTACTGCTTTCACAAACAACTAAAGGGCTGTACCGAGATTTTTTTTTTGAATCACCTAACGTTCAAGTGACTCTGAAATCTAGCTACGGCTTGTGCAACACCGCTTATCATGACCCTACTCAGGCTTTAACTTTTTAAGTTTCATAGCCTATGCCTACTCGTGAGTGGATTTACTCTTTATGTTTGAAGTTACTATAATTTCATGTAATTCATGAGTGAAAATTCTAGGCAAAAACACTCGCATTCCGTACCGAGAAAAACTTGGCATGATCAGGTATGTCAAACACTTGAAAGTGGTCAGGTCATGAGTCGAAATAATCGGCAGGTGTGTATGAGGAGATGCATGAATGTGAAAGAGACTAAGAGAGTTTTCAAAGACATAGTGGTGTGGTGTTCTATTCTCTCTGCTTACCCCTGTGGAGAGGCGGCGTGATGGATAGTTAGTTAGCTAAAGGGCTTTCATCACTTATCCTTTTGGTTAGCCCCCACACCAACTTCAACTTTATATTATAAAAACAATTTTAATGATTACTTCCAAAGTAATTTAATCCATTTCACACTTTTACTAACCGTTTTACTGCGGATCGTCGATATATCGACGCTTTGTTACTGCGCAAAAACTGCACATAGTTGGAATATTAACTTTTGCTCAGTTTGATTTTAGATATCCACCTGTGTAGACGTGTCACGGTGCGCGCGCGCAAATCATTTTTAATTCGTCGATAATAATCATAAATGAACTTTAACCTGTTAACCGGGCGGTCCGCTGTGCAATTACGCAACTAGTAACGAGCGTGAATACTGATTCACTCCGTGTCTTAAATTCACGCCGAGACATGTATGGATGACTAATACCTTTGTTGTTGGAAAAACATACGTCCCGCCCGTTCCAGGGCGCAACATATATTTCAAGGACGTATTCATATGTCCTACCTGTACCCGATATTGTTTGCGTTTGACGTATATATGCATCCCGCCCGGTTAACAGGTCAAAAAAGTATATCGCGGTGAAAATAAGATTTAAAAAAAAATAATTAATAGTAAAAATTGTTTATTTTTCTCATACGATGTCGAATTTGTCAAGTAGCAATAATGAAAACACTTGCGGAACTTGTTCTGCTGTGGAACTTGGAAAATGTTTCTTTTAGTGACAGTATGGAAGAAATCAGAATGTTCACAAATCGAAGAATGCGTATTTGTAGTGAAAGTGAAACTTCTAAAGATGATTCTATTTCTTTGGACGGATCTTGATACCGATACTTTCGTGGAACTTCCTTCCGACTTAGATTTTTCCATTTTCCATAATTTGTTTGAGTGGTTTGATATGTTTTGTCCGCCTCTGAAGTGTAATGGCTACCGTTCTGGAGGTCCCGGGTTCGATTCCCAGTGGGGGAGTCAAATAAATATAAGTGATTTATCACTATTATATTTATTCAACATTAACCTGGACTGGTACCTGAAGCGAGGGGCTGATCACCTCATGTGCTAACGATCAACATAACACTGTGTTTATATGATGCAGTGCCCTATGCACCATTGGGGTGTGAAAAAGAGTTTGATGATGATGGTTTGATATGTTCCCTACGCACAACCAAAAAAATTACAAAAATCCCTCTATATTTGATTAAAATATACACAATTTTGTGCACATTTAATTGAAAGATTATATTTCCTCTAAAATTCTTCTGCAATTTTGGCATGATATGTGAAAAAAGGCTCAGCAGTAAAACGGTTAACAGATTTCGGACGGGCGTTTTTTTACGTCTTTATCTTCACCCGACTGTCACATGGTCCATAAGTGTAGCGAGACTTCCTTTTAATATTAAGTATTTGACATACCAGATTGTGCCAAGTTTTCCTCGGTCTTCCTCTGCTTCTTTTTCAACTACATTCTTATAAATTTGTTTAACCGTTCTTTCTTCACTCATACGTTCCACATGTCCAAACTATCTCAACACACCTTTCTTAATTTTATTGATAATGCTTACCTCAGCCTTACATTCCTTCCTTATTTTATGCCACACATTCGTCTGAGGGATCGCATTTCAACTGCATTCAGTCTGCTTTCATCCTTCTTTTGCCAACTCCATTGTGTACTGCCAGTTAAGCTTTCGCTGATAGATTTTTATTTGTAAAAACTGATTTTAGTGCACCATTCTGTTCCCAGCATTCACTCTCTTTTCTATGTCTTTATCAATATTTCCATCCCTAGAAAACATACTACCCAAATATACGAAATCATCTACCTGTTCCGAAATCTCCCCATTTACCAATATTTCACACTCGGATCTACATTCACCTCTTTCAAAAACCATGATTTTGGATTTGCGATTTGCAATACTTTATTATTTACTGGTTTATTTATAATTTCTTCTCTTGCATCCTTGTCTCGCACATTGATCGCCCGATGATATTGTCTCCCGTTCACCAGAGCTGCGACCTGGAGAAGGAGATCTCCATGGTGACCATGCGGAGGCAGATGAGCATGCTGGGCAGCAGGGGAATGAGCTTCACCGAGGGCTCGGCCGACAACCGCTGGTCCGAGATATCCACGCAGACCAACCACAGTGTGGAGTGAGTACCTGCTTTAACCTTTAGCCACTCAGTGGTCCTTTACGGGACCGCAAATTTGTGTCATTCAATGCCCACCGGTCCCATACAGGACCGGTGTTTGTGATGCATTTGCAAATATTAAATGTAAATGTCTTGGATTGTTCCAGATCCGGAGTATCAATGGGAAGATCTCAAGCCAACTCACTCAGAGCGTTCACATCCCAGTTTAATAAGCAAGTCAACAGGTACATATAACAGTTGGGCTGAAAAGTTTGTATAATATCGTAGTTTATAAAAAGTTTCAATATAATTTCACAAAATTTATGCTATAGCGTAAAGGCAATATGTTTATTAATTCTTTTAACCACTTAATGCTAGGGTTTTTGCTTATTTTTTTTATAAAGAGTGTTTGAAAAAACATCAGGTTTTTTAAAATGTTTTATTCAAAGTTTACGAAAGAGATTCTATGGAATTAATTTCAGAATGTTCAATATTAATATTTTCATGTTCACTATCAGTCTCCATTTAGGATTTTATTTTAAAAAAAAGCAATTCTAATCGACACAATATGAAATATATATTTTTTATAATAAAACGATGCATTTATACATACACGAAAATGTGAACACAATATAGTAAAAATGAAAAAAAGCAGCTCAAAGATACGCACAATCTCAACTGCAGGCAAATTCTAGCTTCGTAAAATACATGACTAACCTTGACGAGTGTTGCTCAAGTTAGATAAAAATAGATAGCTGCAAGTGGAAACAGGCGAGCATCGCGCGGGCTAGCAGAAATTGGAATGCATTTAGCGCGCAAACGTGACTCGTTCAAAAGTATGAAGCGGTTAAAGTATTGTGGAAATTTTTTTATGTTTGGAAAAGACTTGAGTTATTAACCAAGGGTTAGAGAACTTTTTAAGGGAATAATACAGAAGGACTACGCATATTACCAAATGCGCCTCGTTTGAACATATTTCTGATATTCTTCATTGTTTTCAGGGGTTCTTTGGGCAGCGGCCTCTCAAACAGCTATGCCACACTCGGTTTACCCGCATCGAGAAAGAGAGACAAGGATAGACGGAGAGGGAGAAAGGTTTGATTATATTTTCTAAATCTTAATCTACTTTTGCGGAATTGAATGGGAAACATATAATCGCATTTCGATGCATTCCGCATCATTTTCAATACGGTGTTTGAAAATGTTGCGGAATGCATGGAAACATGTGTAATTTTAAGAATAGTGGTATTTCAACTTCATTCAAACCCCTTATCCGCACCCCAATGATGCATAGGGCACTGTATCATATAAATGCAGTGTTATCTTGATCCCTGAACTGGTACCTTAAGCGGAGGGCTGATCACCTTTCCTTCATGTGTAAACGATCAAGATAACACTGCGTTTATATGACGCAGTGCCCTATGCACCGTTGGGTGCGGATAAGGGTTTTATTATATTATTATTATATTTATAATATATTTAAATTTCCAGAGCGAGATAGTCCCGCCGTCGCTGAACAGCGCCCCCTCGACTCCTTCGGGGGGCAGCCAGTGGTACACGGGCCCCGCGCCGCCCATCTCCCTGTCCAACGGCAGCGCCAAGGGGGCCTACGTCCCCGTGGACCCCATCACGCCCACCACCATAGTCGAACTCAGGCAGGAGGTAATGAGACACTTTTTTGTTGCAGAAAAATACTATCCATTTAAAAAAAAGCCTTGTGAATGATTATTTTCACGATATTAGCAGTTTTTGTCAAAAATCCGTATTTAATTTTTTGGCAGTAGTAAAAGTATGTTGATCCAAAATTAAAGGGGTTATATGAAGATTTCATTGATATATTGACATAGATGAAGACGTTATTGAGATGGGAATATGGGTGTGTGCATGCAGAGGTTTATGATGTGTCATTGGCTGGTTGTGGGTGTCTGCATACGGGGTTTATGACCTGTCATTGGTCAATTTAAGCACTGTTGCAAATTGTATTCTATCCATGATTGATCACCATATTACGTAAATTTCGAATGTTGTGTACATTCAAAGTGATGGAAATGTTCACATTTTCAATACAAATTTTTGTGCTGACATGTATAGTTGAAAATTTTACGCTGATTTTTTTTTACTTATAAAATATTGTTTTCTGAATTATTTCACATATTAAAAAAAAAAATTATCTTCTTCTGTGCGTGTCATGTCAAGTCCTCCTGACGTCAACTATCACTTGAGAGTAATTGTCCTTGTCTCAGGCAGCTCTAAACAGCGCCTCGATGGTCCTGATCCCTGTCCAATCTCGTATATTCCGGAGCCAGGAGATCTGTCTTCTGCCCACACCTCGTCGACCCTCTATTTTGCCTTTTAAGATTACAATAGCTCGTACTTCTCTCCTCTTAGCGCATGCCCCAGATAGGACACCTTTTATCCCTATTTTAAATATATGTATGTGTTTTATCAAATGTCATGCTGTTTAAAACTTCGTAATTTCACTGAATGAACTTGTGATTGTGATGTCCTTTGTTTCTTTGTAAAACTGTTTAAAACCAGAAAAAAGATGCAGAATTTTTACATGAAACTAACATGCATTCCCAGTTGAAATATCGCTCACTCCTTTCAACGTCATATATCAAAAATCGTCAATTTACGATTGTGCTTGTTTTCGGAATGCTCAGAAAATGTACTATATCCCAGCAAAAGCGGCATATTTTTAACTTAATATTTACCTGCTACAGGGCAGAAAGTTTTGTTTTTGCATTTTGAAGAAAAGGTATTGTTTAATATTTTTTTTTTAATATACTAAATATTTTTCAAATGGAGAAAAAACATTCAGCTTTTACCTAAAAAAATCTGTTGCACAGTAAAAAGTTCAATAAGTGGCTTGATATTTATTTTTAATACATTTTATTATATTTTTAAACTTTAAAAACGATATCCTGAAAAATCAAGTTTTTTCATATAATATGACGTTGATAAGAGTGAGCGATATGTATGACGACTTCATCAAAATCCATCACTGATATCACCAATGTTGTTTAATGTTCTCAAACTACTAATTCACTCATCTTTGTCAAATAAATAAATAAATAAATAAAATATCAAACCATTTCTGAATTTTAAACGGTGGATAGTTGTTGGCATGCAAATTCAAATATACAGTGGAACCCCTCATAACGAGCACAATTCGTTACAGAATCTTACTCGTTAACCCATTGCAACACAAAGCCGGCAAATCGTCGGCCAAGGTCAATTTGTCACTGACTCACAAACACAGCGATTCACCGGTTTGTCTTTGAAGTGATTTTTTTAAAAATGATAACTGAATGACAATAACTTTATTCATGAAAATGACGTAAATTAGTATTATTTCGGTTACTGATTTCAAAATAAAATGTAATAATCATAATTTTAAAAAAATATGCTTTATGTCTTAATGTTATCGTAATAAAAAAAAAGTGTCAAAATTCAAAAGTTTGTTGTATGACCAAATAATGTCATCTTTATTAGTGGTGCCGCCTCCGTAGTGTAATGGTCAGCACGCTGGGCTACATTTCTGGAGGTCCCGGGTTCGATTCCCAGGGGGGTCAAATAAATATAAGTGATTTTTTCACTGTAATATTTATTCAATATTACCACCATGGTCTGGTATCGGAAGCGGAGGGCTGATCACCTTTCCTTCATGTGTAAACGATCAAGATAACACTGCTTTTATATGACGCAGTGCCCTATGCACCATTCGGCTACGGATAAAGGTTTTCTCTCTCTCTATTAGTGGTGCAATGGGTTAAGCCAAACATTTTTTGTTTTGACTGGCGTGGAAATTCCGGCTTACAAGTGAATGTCGTGAAAAAGGGACTCGCCCATTCTCTGTAACTCGTTATGCGAAATGACGCTCGTTAAAGGAGCGACTTCTTCACTTTTGCTGGTTATATGAATTACTGGTTTTGAGAGGTTCCACTGTATTTCAATCAGCCATATGATGTTTGTGAATCACGGAATGTATCTGCAGGTATAGGCAGAGAGGATATAACCCCACCTCATTCGTACAAGTACATCCATATTTCATGCATGGCAAGTTGGGGACACAAAGTAAGGCTCTTGTGATAGCTGCCGCTAACTAAAAACTAAAAATCAAAGCTTTGCAACTAATCCCAGAATTCTCCCAGTATAGGGTGATGACTTGCTTAAAAACTTGCTTTAATTTTTACTTGAATGGAATAAATGAATGATTAATTTATAGATTTGCCGTTAAATTTGTAGAACTCCATTTTAATTTATGTATCAAATGTTAAATTAAACACTGATTTTTTGAGTCTACTATATTGTATTGTATAATGAACACATTTTTTGAAAATGCCATAACTATAACCATGACAGGCGCCGCGGCGTAGTTGGGTAGACGCTCGACTGCGAAACTGGGGTTGCGGGTTCGATTCCCGCCAATTGCAAAATGAATTCAAGAAAGATTTATTTTCAATTGGTCTGGGTGTTTGTGATGTATTTTTCACATTTACCTTCCCTAACCTTACTATCCTACCTGCAGCCAAGCCTTTAAAATAAGTGCTTTCCGGATATTCCTTTAAAATAAAATAAAAAATCACAAAATAGATTTTTATGAGTTTTTTAAACAACAAAATACAACTATACAAAAAAAGTATACTCAAAAAATAAGTGTTCAATTTAACATTTAATACATAGAATAAATAATTTTCAGTCACTCTGTACTAATATAGATCTATTTTTAATTTAAATTTCACTCAATTTTAATTTCAAATAATTAATATATAAAAATGAGAAACTGCTACTACTCTCAATTCATAAAACATTCCAAGGACACAATTCTCAAATTTAGACTTGACTAAATATATACGGTGTTTGAAAATTGTCACGATAGATTTATGAAGTAGTAGTATTAACCAAGTGAAATTTAAGTCTGTCTCCATAGTGTAGTGGTAAGCGTGCTAAGCTACTATGCGGGGGGGGGGGGGTCAAATAAATATATGTAATTTTGCACTCTTATGTTTATTCAATATTACCCTGGACCGGTACCTGAAGCGGAAGGCTGATCACCTTTCCTTCATGTGTTAACAACGATCAAAATAATGTCTATATCGTGTTCATATGATACAGTGCCCTATGCACCATTGGGTGCAGATGAGGGTTTGAATGAAGAAAAAAAATGTATATAATTATCAAATCCCGTCGCCAGCGGTCCGCAGATATAAAAATATACCTATCTGAAATGCGTTGAAACATCGTGGGTATACTGGCAAAACCATAAAATCCCTGTTTGAATAATCTCTGTTATTTAACCTTTAGCCTGAACAAAATACCCGCTATTTAACTTAAATTTCCTTTTAAAACCACATAAATATGACATTTCAAACTACTTAGTGAATTTTGCCAGTTTAAAGACATTGAAAACTGTATAATACTGCACTCATTAAGTTAAAATTGCATATTTTCGAGTTAACGTCTTTTGCCAGTGCACCCACGATATATTCTTACAATATTTTTTATTCATTTTTAAAATCACAAAGCTTTCGCTCTTAAGCATGGTATTTGTAAATTACGAATTGTAACAGTTGATTATTTGATGTTTAATTTCAGTTGACTCCTTCTCGTCCGCTTCGCTCCGAGGTAGAGAAGGAACGGAGACTCTCGCAGCGACCGCAGTCACTCCCCAGCGAGACCAACTCCAACCGGAACTCCGCGGGTAATGTGATCCTAACCGACTTTGCAAGTTCCGAGTGATTCTCCTCTTTCACGCACTTGTGTAGACATCCGAGGAATTAGATGAAACTCGCGATTTTACTGTAACCTGTAAAATATTTTTAATTTAAAATTTGATTACTCGAAATTATAAAATCTTTGTTATATTTATACAAGTTGATGCGCAGCGGTGTTTCAAAAGAAATTTTTACTTTAAAAACACTGCAATAAATGTTTTTTTTCTCCTCTTTTCTCATAATTTAATTTTCACCAAATTATCAGTTTTCATTGAAAATGATAAGTGATTTTAAATTTTAAAATATATTTCAAATTATGCCAAAATTTCAGTGATTGGTTTTCAAATTAACAAGCTTTTACTGTATCTATCGCTATATCATTTTTAATATTTATATTCTTAAAAAAAATACATTCTTTAAAAAAATCGGACGTGTGACCTCTCCAGTGGGTCGGCCAGTGATTGAATTCTCAGTTTGCGAGTAAGGCACTAACATTCATATTAACTTAACCTGTTAACCGGGCGGGAGGCATAAATACGTCCAACGTAAACAATATCGGGTACGGGTGGGACATATGAATATGTCCTTGAAATATATGTTTATTATATTATATAAATGGACGTATATTTTTCGAACAACAAAGGTATTAGTCATCCATACGTGTCTCGACATGAATTTAAGACACGGAGTGAATCAGTATTCGCGCCCGTTACAAGTTGCGTAATTGGACAACGGACCGCCAGGATAACAGGTTAAATGGTGAGTAAAATATTTGATCACTTGATAACTAAACGGCCTTCTTCCTTCAGGTACAACAGACTCCAACATCAGCGCGGAAGACGATCCCCCGCCACTGCCGCAGAAGACCATCCGGGGCGACCACACGTCCAGTCCCAGCCACAACCCCAACCTGATCGTGCACCCCTCGGAGAGCTACTACCAGGCCGTCAACTTCCGGGTGGCCACGCCCGTCAAGGGCAAGCCCAAGGCCAGCAGCGCGCTCACCAGCCCCGTGCTGTCCCGCCAGGACTACGACCTGGTGTTCACCCCGCGCGACTCGGCGCTCTACAAGTCCCTGCAGCCCTCTGCGGCCCACGCGCTCCGGAGGAACCTCAACCACAAGGAGAAGGCGCCCACTCCGCCGCCCAAGAAACGGATGCACTCCGTGCAAAACTGAAAGGTAAGCGTCTGGTGTATGTTGTATATTTTTTATTTGAGTTTTACTCGGTGGTATTTAATAGGTAAAACATAAATTAAAAATGGATAGATTTTACCACAAAGTGACTGCCGAATCAATTAATGAAATTATATTAAATCTCCTGGGAATGGAACCAAGTATCAAACACTCCAATCACTGCACTAAGAGGATGGACAAAAAAACATATTAAATATATTCATTATTTGTATGTATATAATAAAAAAGAGAAATTTTGAAGAGCAAAAATCGTCATCATTCATATAAAAAAGGTACATAGTGAATTTTGCTTTTAGACTGACGATGCAAAGAAAGAATAAGGTGTTTTGTGAATGATTCAGGGTGATTTATTTTGTAACCTAAAGTGTCTTTGGTCGTGTTTTTTTTAATGCATTCAAATAATAATCAATTTATTACCAATAACTTGGTTACAAATAATCAATTAATGAGAGTACAGCTGTCCAAACTCAAAACAAAGTAAGAGACATTTTTTTGTAGTAGGTTTTTTTTTTTTGCATTTTTGGACTAACTAGATTCTACTAAGTCCAAATATGCAAAAAAAAAACATACTACAAAAGAAAAAACTCTTACTGTGTTTAAGTTTGGACAGCCGAGTATATTGTAAAATAAATGATCTATTCCAATATGTATTTCTCTCATACCGTCGCTATATAAACGAAATTTAATGACTCATATAATGTCATAAGTAGTCTCTACACTTTTTTACGCTATTACGGGTTATTCATTTAAAAAAAAAAGAGATCATCGCAAACGTTGAAGTTGTTAAAGCATTGTTTGCGGGAAACGCTTGAAATCGTCTATTACATACTGTCAGTAGAGAGCGGGAGACGCTTATAAGCGTTCTCTTTGCTCACTTGTGGTAGAACTTGCGAGAGACGTCAAAAAACACTGTACAGATGGGAATTAGATATGTGGTTACTTGTGATTAGTATACTGAGGGCGGGCGGCAGACTGTCTGAGTAAAATTAGGGTCGGGGTTGATGACATAACCGCCCCAAAACAATGTATTCATTCATTCTTTAACAAAAAAGAAGAAGTTCTTTAAAGAAGTCAGTATTTAATTTGTTTTTTTAAAAAATTTGATCAGCTATCAATGCAACAAACATTTAGTCATGGAACCCATAGATGTAGAATTTTGGAGTATTTTAATTTAAAAAGCAGAGAAATAAACGCTTGACATGTTTTTGATTTTTGATTTATTAATTTTAGTATATTTCATACAAAAAAGTACCTGTTTTTTTTTTTAAATGTTGTAATATAGTCATCAATGTCAGTAACTGATGCTGCACTATTTAACCTTTTCAAACGCATTTTCAATTCAATTCGATATAAAATAATTGATTTCATAACTTATTCATAACGTATTTCACAGATTTTAGTGGACCCAAGAAATAGCCTAAATAAACAAATAAACAGAAAATGTAAGCAGTTATTTAATTTTGATTTTACGGCGACGGTATGTTATTGAACTGAGAATATGATGTTAATTAAAAATTATGTGAGTGTGATTTCTGTGTCATTTTGAAGCGCCATGTTAAAATGTATACCAATATGAGTCATGGAATCTGGTTTTAGGCAGACCCATTTTTTGGTATGTATATAAGTATGGATTTCAATTAAAATACCTGTTCAAATACAAATATTCTGTCTTTCCAAAATATTTGTATCTATTTACTAGTTATAAGTTTTACCTTTGAGATCATGTTTATTTTTTATCGCAATGACGTGTCCTTGTAATTATTATATTTTTCATAGATAAATTTTGTATACTTTTATTTGAATTGAAATTATTTACTAAATCAATTATAATTATGTATCAAATTAATTATAAAAAAAAAACACAAAAATGATCAAATAATCACCTTAATTTATATTACACTGTCTATTCATATTTTAGTTTTAAAATGTATTTGTATTTATATTTTATGTATATGTATTGTATTGTTTCAATCACTTGATGTACCGTAGAACGGGGCTACTTGAACTTTGATGTGTTACTTGAGCCCAGTACAAAAAAAGATATTTAAATCTGTATTTGGTCTACAATAATGAACGTATCGTGACAATAAGTGTCACCTGTCAGGGAAACAATGAATCATGTCCATACATTTATTATTGTAGACCAAATACAGATCTTAATATTTTTTTTGTACTGGGCTCAAGTAACACATCAAAGTTCAAGTAGCCCCGTTCTACGGTAGGTAGTGTAAAAACACACATTGCCAAATATACATACTATTGTAGCTTTTGGCAGTTTCTTCTTTACAATACTTTGTGTCCAAATTATTATCATCAAATTTAAGTTATCAAGATTTGTGAGGTACTCCCAACATATTGAGATTGGAATATGAAAGTCTGGGTTTTTACAGGGGTTATGACCTGTCACTGAGCGATTTAAGTAATCACACTAACATTCATCATTTTACCCATGGTGTAAATACCCAGCACAAAGTAACGGCTTCCGCTTTAATCACTTAACTTTCAAATATTGTTTTGAGAAATAAAAAGACTTTGTGTTTTCATCCACTCACATTTTTATTAACTAACTAGTTTCGGCAACAACCTGTTGCCCTCTTCAGGGTTTAATTTATGACTTTAAACCCTGAAGAGGGCAACAGGTTGTTGCCGAAACTAGTTGGTCAATAAAAATGTGAGTGGATCAAAACACAAAGTCTTTTTATTTCTCAAAATAATATATCAATATGATCCACAAAGTTAATGCTTTCAGTATTCAAAATACTTAACTTTCAATTTACAACCGAAGATGTCTACCGTGAAGTTAACGATGGAAAATGTGAAGTGCTATTTGGAATTTATTTAACTTTGAGGTAGTATA
The DNA here is from genome assembly GCF_059751285.1 of Brachycentrus maculatus. Lineage (NCBI taxonomy): Eukaryota > Metazoa > Arthropoda > Insecta > Trichoptera > Brachycentridae > Brachycentrus > Brachycentrus maculatus. Next base: position 37,025 of record NW_028281069.1, on the reverse strand, counting down.
TTACGAAAATGACACTATAAATTATCCAATATTATTATTAATCATGGATATAATGGTGAATGTTGCACAGTGCACAAAGTGATCACCCAGATTGTACATACCCTGACTTCCATACTCCTATCTCAAAACTTCTTCAACAAAGTTAAGATATAAGTAGAAAAATAATAATACAGTGGAACTTTTTATGGCGAGCATCTGTCATGATGAGTAATTCGCATAATGAGAAAAAAAAAGTGAAAAAGTTAACATAACGAGATACAGAAAAAGGGCAAGTCCCTTTTTTGCGACATTTGCTTGTGAGCCGGGACTTCTGAGCCAGTCAAAACCAAAAAGGTTTCGCTTAGCGAGTAAGATTCTGTAACAAATTATGGTCATTATGAGAGATTCCACTGTATATATATTTTTTTTTATTAAAAATACAGAACTTTATTTTCACATGGAATTTAAATTATTGTAATTAACCCTAGATAACTAAACATTCGTCCACGCATGGATGCCCTTCTCCGAAAAAGTCAAGTGCACTTACTTCCCTGCACCCCGCACCCGCCAGGTTTTGTTTACGGAATAGTGATTTATTGTTAACCGGATCCACGCGGCTCGCATAACCGTATGTGTTTTCATAAAACATGCTCCATACGCGGCTGACATAACCGTATGTGTTTTTACTTTGCTCCAAGTTTTCGAACCTCAGTTCAACTTGGAGGGATTTTTTCATGGTGTGGAACTTTGGATAAAATAATACGTCAATCCTTGGCCTTATGACATCTGTTGAAATATCTGACTAATAATTTGTAACATCACAAGGATAAATAAAATAACAGATCCCTGATTTTTCTTGCGGTTGGTAATTAGTCCGCGCCATAATCATGCCCTATATCTGTCTCACTCTCGACGCTACGCATCGCCAGTGGGTAAGAGTGACACACGATGAATGCTTTGATTTATTTATGTAACGATCTTATTTGTTTATATTACGATATATTTCAAGAATAATGTGACACAAGTGTATTATAGAGTACCAAAAAGGCACAATGAATCCCATTGAACATTTTTGTTTAGGAAAATAAATCGTTCCTTAACTAAATACATGATAAAAGTAATCATTTTAAAAACGGCAAAATACCGCCGCGTACGGGCGTCTCTCAGGAACATAGTTGATGCGGTTAAAAGGTTAAATGTCTCTAACATTCATTCCTAATAAACCAAACTTAAGTGTCATGTCGCTCACTCCTTTCAAGAACGTCATAAATAAAAAAACTTGATTTTTCAGGAGAACGTTTTTGAAGTTTAAAAATACAATACCGATGTATTAAAAATAAATATAAACCCGCTTAATGAACTTTTTACTGTGTAACAGATCTTTTAAGGTAAAACCTGAAGGTTTTTATTCTATTTGAAAAATATTTAGTATATTTAAAAAAAGAATTAAACAATACCTTTTCTTCAAAATGCAAAAAAACAAAATTTTCTGCCCTGTAGCGGGTAAATATAAAGTTAAAAATATGCCTCTTTTGCTGGGATATAGTACATTTTCTGGGCATTCCGAAAACATGCACAACTGAAAATTGTCAATTTTTGATTTATGACGTTCTTGAAAGGAGTGAGCGATGTGATCAGTTACTATTTTTAATAAATACTTTTGATAATTTTCATGTTTATAATTGCGTAGTCCGCCTGACGAATGTTTAGTTACTATGTATCTACAAATATAGTTTAGTTATCCAGGGTTTCTTTTATATATGAACTATACTCGTACAAGTAAAACATCTTTACAGCCAAACATTCTTGTTACGTTACTTTTCAACGGTTTTATAAAATATAAGGTTTGATGTCCAAATAATTACAAAAAAGTAAAGGTGACACATTGGCATTTCATTTCTGTAATCACGAATAGGGTCTATTCGCAAATTGGGGATAACATTTTAAACATATCCGAGTCTAGAGTGTGTTATTGCAATACAATGGTATGTATTACTTAAAATGCATAAAAATTATGTTTTCATTTGTAATTTTTTGTTTTAAAATTTTGAAATAATATTTAATTACTCGTCATTTATTTCAATTTTATGGGCTGTGTGTTTTACCATTTTATAGCAAAATATTTAAAACGCGAATTAAATGGAGTGAGTGCAATTAAAATTAAAGCCACATGACAAAATATAATATGTACCTAAGTTATTCACTTCTTTTTTTTCAATTGTTAATACCTAAATGAAAGTGATCAGCATTCAGCCTCTCAGGTACCAGTCCAGGGTCATATAAAATAAATATTAGTCTGAAAAATCACTAATATTTATTTTGACCCTCTTGGGAATCGAACCCGGGACCTCCAGCATGGTAGCCTAGGGCGCTAACAGCAACACTATGGAGGCAGGCGCTAAGTTTATTTATTTTAAATGTCATATTTAAGCATTAACCCTTTGGACGCATAACTCGACTATAGTCCATGGCTTTTACTAGTCATGGACCAAAGTAAACAAATAAAAGGGAATACAAGGAATTTTATAGAATACTTTTTATTTTTTGCTTAACGTGTTCAAAGAGTTAAATCATTCAAATATTAAGGTGATTAAAAATTAGTCTTCCCATCCAATATCAACAACCGCAAAAATGATTTGATCATGTATGTTATACTAAACTCTAAAGTGTAGGACTGGTCACCTTACCTTCAAGTAACAATATAATACTGGATCCGAAACACTATCATTTGATTTGGATGAGGCAAAGACCAATGAGAAATATTACAATAAATTTGAAAGTTTTTCTTACGTCGACGCAATGAGCATTGGAGAACAATATAGGTTAGAATTTTTAAATTGTTGAATTATTACCATAAAATATTATTATTATTAATAAATTTATATTTGAGTATGACTAAGTAGTCTTGAATATTGTTTATTTTTTTAAGTAGAAGCCCCATTATCCGGAATGTTTGGGATTAATAGCAATTATTCCTCAACTAATATAGGATTAATTTTTATCAAAATATAACTTCACAATTGTACTCAAAGAAAGATTATATGGAGTTATAATATCCTAAGGAAATTATCATTTGGTGAGGAACGGTAGATTGTTTTTAAACTAAAGCTTGTTCCAATTCTTGAGTGCAACCAACTATTAATTTGAATGTTCATTATTAAATCGCGTTTGGCTAACCCTGTAATACTAAGGTCCGTCTAAGAGATGTCCTTCGTATTATTGAAATTTAACCTGTTAACCGGGCGGTCCGCTGTCCAATATGTCGCAACTTGTAACGGGCGGGAATACTGTTCACTCCGTGTCTTAAATTCATGTCGAGACATGTATGGATGACTAATACCTTTGTTGTTGGAAAAATATACGTCCCGCCCGTTCCAGGGCGCAACATATATTTCAAGGAAGTACTCGTTAGTCTTACCCGTACCCGATATTGTTTACGTTTGACGTATTTATGCGTCCTGCCCGGTTAACAGGTTAAAATGGTAAATTTAGATACATTCATTTTGAAGGTGCAAAATGACATTAGTGGGGTTGAAAAACAGCCTTTGTGTTGAATGCGGTTATAATATACAGATTCAAGTACACTAACATATTATGAACTGTTGTACAAACTCACTAATTTCCCAAATAAACAGTTTTAAGATACATATAAATGTTTACTTAAAACTGCAATTATAAAATTCCATTATTTCTATTGCCGCATTTGCTGCTTGGCATTGGGTATAGCTGTCCTTTTGAAATTTGATGTTTTTTATTATTATTTTTACTAAATAGAATGATGATAACAAAAAAAGGATAATGGTGGTTCTACTGTAATTGAAGATTATGTGCAAAAAGAGCAAAATACAAATACAAATTTTATATCCAAAGATATTGTTATTGATAAATATAATTTAAGTTTCGCAGTATTTTGTACGTATTGTTTAAGTTTATACACTGTTGTTTGCAAGCTTTATTATGTACTTCAAATTTATCTATCTTGGCTTTGTAATTATATTTATTATTTTAGCTTATTATGTCTCGCAATATTCTATCATCCTTGCAGCACATACGAAATATACAAACTCAAATTAGTCATTTTTAATTAAAGTTTTTACATAGTAAATACCACTATTTTTTCAAATCTACTGTGACACGTGTTTCGATGCAATCCGCGTCATTTTCAAAATATGTTTGAAAATCATGCGGAATGCATCGAAACACGTGTCACAATGGATTTGAAGAAATAGTGGTATTTACTAAGTAAAAACTTAAATTAAAAATGGATTGATTTTACTACAAATTGACTGCCGAATCAATTAATAAAATTTGTCAATTTGTGGCTTACCATATTGTATTTGAGGAATGTTACAAATTTCTGACAAAGTGTATTTTTTAAAATAAATGAATGAACATTTCTAAAGAGACAAATAATACTTATGGAATATTGCAAAAAAGTCCCTAGAAAAATTATGGAACATATCTGCGAAATAAATTGTGTACGATTGCAATAATTGAGTAATATATTGTGGGTATACTATCAAAAAACGTCAACTCTAAAATCCCTGTTATTTAAAGCTTTTAACCTGAATAAAATACATACTATCAAACTTACATACCTTTAAAACCACATAATTATGACATTTCAAACTATGTACTTATAGAACGTTGAAATCTTTATACATAATATGCATCATTGGGTCAAAGCTGCATATTTTCGAGTTAACGTTTTTTGCCAGTACACCCCGATATTATAGATGTAACGGTTGTTTTTTTTTTAAATATGAATTTTTGGGTTGTAACCTTTTGTTGTATTTTTTTAAAAATGCTTATTGCACAGTACACTTGTCTTATTCTATAATATATTAAGTAAACACTACCTTTTATGATTTAAAGTTACTCAGTTAGTGCCATAGGGTTTTAGTAAATATATATAATTATATTGTAAAAAAAAATGTTGATTTATATTTTTAAAATCTTTATATTCGCAACGTAAGAAACTTTTTTACCATTTACATTATATTACTATTGAATGATTACCATGTAATTATTTTTATATTTAGATAAATACAAACGAATATTTTTGTATCAATTCTTATGGGCCAGTGAGTGAGAATGATTGGTTATTTTCTTACTTATTTTAGATTTGAAAATATGCCTCTTGACTTTTAATTAAATGATTGTTATTGAATTAATTGAATTTTTTTCACAAAATAAGAAAGAGCCATAGCGAATCAAAGTGTTAAGATTATTTTTGGAGGAATTTATAGTTACCAATAATTTTAGATAATAAAACATTTTTATAAATTTATTGACTTTTATTTATTAACCCTTTCTCTGTATCTTTGGTTTAACCGTTTTATCACTTAATGGAGTTATCTGGCTTTACATCTCTGTTTGTCAAACAGATACCAAATCATACAGATCTACCGCAAGGTGAGGAAATAAAACTGTATCTCACCCAGATGTACCGCAAAGTGAGGAAATAAAACCGTACTTTACCCAGATATATCGCAAGGTGAGGATGTAAAACCGTACTGTACCGAGATGTACCGCAAGGTAAGGATATAAAACCGTACCTTATGCAGATGTACCGCAGGGTGACGAAATAAAACCGTATATCACCGAGATGTACCGCAAGGTGAGGAAATAAAACCGTACCTTACTCAGATGTACGGCAAGATGAGGAAATAAAACCATAATTATTATTCTTAAATTATTTTATTTACACAACAACATGTAACGAAGTGTACAAAATAACTTCTTCTAGTTATTCTATATCAAAGATGAACACAAAAATTATAAGCGGGAAAGTTAAAGGTTGTAAGGCAAGATACACAAACAAAAAATTCAATTTATTTTGTAAAAATAAAAAAAAAACACTCGGCAGCTATCTTTTAACAAATCTTCCAAAATACTACATATCAGTTTTGCTCAAACAACTTGAAATAGAAACAAAGCTTATCACACGTATTCTGATAACATAAAAAATATATTTTAATGATAATAATTTGAATATTTTATCTGTTTGAAAAATCTAATTTCAGCTACGATAAGATTTACTAAAAGTGACATGCTAAAGAGATTGATTACGATTAATTTTCTCCAATTATTTGATTTATTTTAACCTTACACACGCAACATACTTTATAATAATGGCCATGTTTAAGAGGATAATTTTTATCTCCAGTCTTATAAAAATCAGAAACAAGTTCTCACCTACAACTGAAATATAGGTATAGTTCAAAATATATATTCTACAGTCTGCGTTGGTTTAATTTTTCAATGCGATCAAATGACACCTTTTTCTATATTTTTTATATTATTTGACCAGTACCTGTCTATAGTATTCACCTATATCGTCAGACTGGTTGTTGTTCCAAATATAATATGAGTTGTGGTTTTTTTCATAAAATGTTAGTACAGAACTTAAATCAATTTATTATTCAAAGGCAAAATGTTTACCCTTCCGCACATAAATAATAAAAAAAAGTATTTTAGTTAATTTTTTAGTGGTTCCTATTGCAAATCAATAAATATATGCATACATATTTTTTTCATTGTGCCAGGCCAAATAAACCTGGACTTTGAACCATCTATTTTAATAATGCCCACATATCAGTTACCTATAAATGAAATTTAAAAAATTATACATAATTGAAAAACCTCTGTAAAAAACCTTACAGAATATAAAGAAAAGAAATATTTTTTGTATTGAAATTTATACAAAAGCTAATTTCTTTAGCAAAAACTAAAAAAATAAATAAAATTAGATTATGATTTGAAGGCCTTCCTTGTTAACATAACATAAAAATTGTATTATCTCAGTAAGATTACGTTTTTTACTTTCCAGTAAAAATGGCATAGGCAACAAAAAATGGTTTTTAAAAATACTTTGTACGAAGTTAACAATACAAAATGGTTGGACTGAAGAAAAAATAGCAATAATGACATCATAATAAAGAGACCTTCAAAACATTCCAATGACACATGTATGCATACAAGTTTTTATAAAAAGTTTTTTCATATCACTACCAATAAAATTACGATTTTGTTGTTGATTTTTTAATCTAATTCCTTCCAAATACTGTGAGTCATATAGAGCAGTGCTCCGCAACCGGTGTGCCGTGGCACACTGGTGCGCCGTGAGCCGGAAACAGGTGTGCCGCGATCAAATTCAATGTTTATAACATTTTACAATTTTTCATTATGTACTTAATACACGATGACAACTTATTTTTCATAATATTGTCTGTTGTTCAAAATGTAGGATATAATAATTCTCTCACTCTCAACCCTTATCCGCACCCCAATGGTGCATAGGGCACTGCATTATAGAAAATGAATAATCAGTGTCTACGGACATAACATCAGATATTATTCTATTATGTTCCTTCATAGGCCGGACATTAGTGAATGTAATCACTGCATGAATGACACAATTAATTGAATTGGTACCTATACATATATTAGATTTCACAAGAGACACACCAGGCATGTTAGAAATCAACATCAATACTACATTAATAATAAGATAACATTATTTGAACATCTCAGGACTGACTGCTGTATTGTTGCATGATATGTGAATGAATCAATACATGTTGAAGATTATATTTATCACATAATTACATAGGTGTTGATTATTTGTACATAAAGTAATGGACTTCGTGCCAATTAAGTAAATATATACTCAATGTGAATTCTTACTTTACGAAGATATGCCAGGTCATCTCATAAATAACTGCAATTTTGTACAGCTGGCTCGTGAAACGGCCAATTTTAAAAAGATTGTGAAACAGTGTTAGATTTAAAAAAAATATATTTTCACTTCACTCAAAGTATAGTGAAATCTCAATATAATGGATTAAAAGGACTTCGGATATAGCGGACTAAAAATCCGGTCAAATGTAAAAAATGTAATAATGTTCTATTAATATTACACATGCTGAAATTCAAATTTCACTGCTAGAATGAGACATTATGCTGTCTAGCTAAAAATGAAGTTATCAGGATTACATCTTGACGATCTAATGACATTAATTAGATAATTAGATTAGATGATTTATTAGATTAGTCAGATAATGAATTTCAACTATATTTTAGGCATTTTCGTAATTTTAGAGAGTTGATTATAAGCAAACAGCAAACTTCAAAAGTGCAAACAAAACTTGATTCCTTTTTCAAAGCTGGATTACCGAAAGCAAGCGCGTCGATATCAAACAGCTACGTCACTTCACGAGTGTCCGAAGACAATAAATAGAATTTTTGTTTGTGTTTTGTATTGTTTATTTATATCTAAATACAGTGTTAATATTTTCAATAAAAAGTTTTTGATTTATTATATACCTATTTTAATATAACAGACTTTCAACTTTAACGCACACTCCGCCCTAATTAGTCCGTTATATCGAGGTTTTACTGTATTATACTGGCATTAACTTTGCGGAATAACATAATGATTTAATTATAAAATAAAACACTCGTTTAAGACCACTTTTTTTTAGTTTATTGATGTAAACACGACTAGTTTCGAGAACTACAGATGTTCTCATCTGTAGTTTGAAAACTCAAATAGGAGAAGAACAGTAATGGCTAGAGCACCCATACTAGCTTGTTGATGGGAGTCATTTACGAGATGAGCTTATAATACTAAAAATAAAGACATTTAAGTTTAAAACATACGACTTCTTAAAACCAGAATCCATCAGAAGTGGTCAAATTGACTCTAATATAAAATTTGTTCTTTAATGGAAACATATATTTATCCTACTAAATACTATACATATACTAAGTATATAGTAGCTATGCCACTAGCAAAATAGCTTCTTCTCTGACCCTTGTTTGCACCCGATGGTGCATAGGGCACTGCGTCTTGAAGCAGTGGTAAATTCATCATTGATCGCATCAAGGTGATCAGTCCTCGCTCTCGGATGACAGACCAGAGTATAAATGTAGGGGTTAAAAATTATAAATGTTTATTTTAATCACTTTTCTTTTAAAACACATATTTGAGAGAGCTCAAGATGAAACACCTGTCACGAAAATAAATGAATTCAACAGAATCACAAAATATTCAAATAAAATAAAAGCAGTATCGTGTGTTTAGAAAAAAGAATTAAAAAAAAATGGTAGCACTGATGTAGTACTTGTGGCAACATATTTATCAAATTCTCCAGTTGGACCCAAATCAACAATCACAAAGCAAACCACTACTCATAAAAAATAACTCAAATGATTTTCTAACGCCTAGATGTAAAATAAAGTATTTAGTGTTGTCATAGCAAAAATTAGTTGTAGCTACTATTTTTTTTTTGAGTAGTCATTTTTAAACTAAATTTACTACTCTACTAAATTTAAAAATCACTTAACATGTAAACCCATACAACAAAATCATAGTTTAAAATGAGTTGTATAATAGAAATATTTGAGGCATTTATTTCCAATATAAATTAAATAATTTTTGATTCATAAGGAAAGTTTTAACTGTGTAGTCTTCAATACATATTTTTTTAAACTTTAATCTGACATAAGTTAAAGTTATCTACGTTACATAGAAAATATATTATTTATCTCCAGTAAACTACAACTAGGTGATTTTAATTGAAGGAAATTTACATTATTTTGTACATGAAAAGCATAGTTAACTTTGTGGTATGGTAATATAACACTCTCCTTATCGTTCATAGTTCACTTTGTGTAATACCACTAAATCGTTCACCTTTTCATCATTCACTTTTAAGTGGTATTACATAATGAATGATAAGGAGAGTGAAATTTACTTTTACCATAATCGATTTTTTATTCAGTCAATACAGTTTTAAAATATTAAATGGATAGTGGACTTCATTTGATGAAGCATTAATAAAAGGCGTACTCTTATTTCATCAATATTTGGCCAAAAGTGAATTTTTTTTCTTATAAACAAAAATTGGTTTAGGATATTTAATTGCCTTGGTGTAAAAAGAATACTTTAAAAATCGACCTTGTGTAAATGCCGCATTAGTCCATTATTATGCGTAATAATTGCATATAAACAAAAAAAGGCAAAGATACACTTCGCTCACTCCTTTCAAGAAAGTCATAAATCAAAAAACTTGATTTTCTAGGAGAACGTTTTTAATGTTTAAAAATATAATACAATGTATTAAAAAAAAACATCAAGCCACTTATTTTTACTGTGCAACAGATCTTTATAGGTAAATCCTGAAGGTTTTTTCTCCATTTGAAAAATACTTGGTATATTTAAAAAAAATAATTAAACAATACCTTTCCTTCATAATGCAAAAACAACACTTTCTGCCCTGTAGCGGGTAAATATTAAGTTAAAAATATGCTTTATTTGCTGGGATATAGTACATTTTCTGGGCATTCCGAAAACGCGCACAACTGAAAATTGACGATTTTTTATTTATGATGTTCTTGAAAGGAGTGAGCGACTTGAGTAGATATCTTCTGTGTTTTATAATTTGATAGGTTGAAAAGTAGTAACAAATAAGTATGATTCCGGAAGAATTAGGAGAGAATCGGGCCGAGGTATGGTGCCTGGTCGCAGTAGAACCAATCAGGAGGCGGTATTTCCTGCAGCTGGACCTTGTCCTCGCTGATCTCCCGCTGCAGGAAGTAGTAGTGGCAAGTCCGGGGCTTCAGGACCTCGTCATCTCCGGAGTACGGCGGCGCCAGGATGTCCAAGAAAGCGGAAGGCCTCCCCAACGCCTCGATTTCGTGAAAATTAGACACTTCCGGAGTCAGAATACTGCACTCGGACTCCGCATCGCAAATTTTCTGCTCCGAAACTCGAGCCAAAAGCGATTTGTTGTAATGTCTATCGATACCACCGTGGTTTGTAATATTATTATTGGAAAAATTCCCAATTTCGCTCGCCGGCTTGATTTCGCTGAAGGTCCTTATCTTGACGTTCCCCGAAATGACTTTCAGCAGCCCGTGCATGTGCGGATGGTCGTGCAGAGGCATTTTAAAACCGGGCTTCAATATGAAAATGCTCATATTCATTATTTCGTTCTCGAAGATCTCGATGTAAGTACAGGGCGCCTTGTCGCTCGACTCCCAAAACCGTTCGTTTTCGAACACGCTGTCGAGCCCCACGTCATCGGAACGGATTTTATCCAGCGAAGATTTCAGCTGCATGAAACTCGATGCGAAATTGCAGTCATTTTTGTGTAAAAATGTCTGCATAGCTTGTCTAAACACTGTTATAAAAGGTTGCGAGCGACTCATGTTTGTATATTGTTCCGAATCCATTTAAAACAACAAACGAATATAATGAATATTCTCGAAGCGAAATAAACAATGTTTTCGCCGAATATTCATAATTAGTTACGACGGTATAAATATTTTTGTACTTCTCCTTTATTGCATATTTGAAATAAGTAATGTCAGCATTAAAAAGTTAACTAAAAAACATTATGTACAAAAGATATACCATTCACAATGCAATATTAGATGAAATAAAAACTAAACAATAATTAAACACGTCGCGCACTCCGAACTCCGAACTGTCACTTTAATTGATAAATAGTAAATACTAAAAATCGTCACTTGAATGCAGAGCTATCTTAACTGCACATAAGAAAATTTTACAGGGGTGCGAATTAAACTTTCGAATGTTTATTATTATTTTTTAAAAAATACTTAGATTTATAATATATTGAGTTAAGAACTTTCTCCACAGTAAAATCAGTAACATTAACACTAGATGAATAAAACGAAAATGACTAGTATGCGACTTAGGATAGTTATGCATTCAGGTGACGAAATAATGTTCAAAAATATATGTTTCATGTTGGAGCCCTGAATTTATTCATGTAATACCAGTTACACCAACAGAAAGATTGTTTATTGTGTGGCACTATACAAAATGTTATGCCCGCAGCACACGTCAGATTTTCATATACCGAATGCAAACCTATACAAAATATGTTAGTATTTTTTTGTTACAAAATGTTCTTGAGTTCGAAATGTTAGATTTGATTAAGTTGTAACTCTTTTTTACACCAATATTGTATACGACTCTGGACTCAATTAATGCAGTATGATTTCAACAGGTGATTTATCCATTAAATAAGGTTAAAGGTGTATTCTGCCCTTCAGTGACTGGCCCAAGGTACCAATAAATAGTTTAAAATAAATACTAGCAGATAACTGTTGGTTTTTCCCAACTATAAATTACATTTACCCTTTAGACCAATATTAATCGGCTCTTCCGGTCGTTTTGTAGCGTAATGTGTAGCGTTTGACCGTTTGAAAGTAAAAAAAGGGAGCCCGAATTTGAAATCTGTTATTCAAATTTTGGATAAATTATACAAGCCGCATACGGCAAAATATAAATACGTGATTGAGTACTGATAAAAAAGAAAACTACGGTTAAAATATAGCGGTCGCAAGTCGTGATCATTTTGGTGAAGTACTACAATTGAAATATTCACGTTATGTATTGACACAGGCGTTGAATCGTGTACTATACTAAATACTATCGACAAGAAAACGCTACATCGGCGCTAAGATTGACCTAAAAAGGCCTTCTGAGAATGCTATATCGTACATAAAATGTAAAACTATACATAGCGTTACATCGTAGCTTAATAATACCCTGTGTGCACGTGAGGTATTTTATTGTTATAGCAACACAATGCGTTTACGTCAAAATATATCTTTTTTGACATTCAGTATTTAAAAATATTAGACAAAAACAAACAAAAAGAAGATATACCGAGTCGTTAGATTAAAATTTAAAAAAAATAATATAATTATGATATGATGTGATCGATACATACTATTGAGATGTAAATAAAACTATTTTACACATGTTCACCAGTGTTATCTATATTTTTAATTTAAGTTTTACTTGGCAAATTAAAAATGGATAGATTACCACAAAGTGGCTGTCGAATCAATTAATGAAGTTATTTATGTTCTCTAGTGCCTATTTGTGATAAACTTTTAGTCCTCGAATGCTTACAAAATGTTCTCCGATTTGCCTTTTCGGAGTTTAAAAGGCCTCCAGAGATGTCCAAACTGTGACCAATTTAATGGGTACAGAGCAAAAGTGTGCAGGCACAAAAACTGTGGAGTGAATTTGAAAGGCTCGAAGAAGTCCCCGGTGGAAGCCTGTAACCTGGTGACAAGTTTTGCGCTTCCAAAGTATGTGAGCGTTCGAGTGAGGGATAAGGGGCCCGACTACAGAGCTTTTGTTGAAATTAACGAGATTCGAAATACCCAGTCGGCTTCCAAACAGAATGTAACAGTAGTCTCTGCCAAGTGTCACGCTTCCGTTTGCTCAAGATCTACCCCTTCAGTCGATAAAAATGAATCCAGTAACACGCCGCGATGCGCACACATTGAAATAGCAATGAATTGTGATAATATTGCAGGTAAATTATTTGTGAGTGGAAGAACAGCGCCTGGAGAGTCAATATTTGATTGTGACACGTGTTTTAATGCATTCCGCATCATAGTTACAATAAATATGGTGTTGGAAAATGATGCGGAATGCATCGAAACATGTGTCACAATAGATTTTTAAGAAAAAGTGGTATTTACCAAATTAAAAATGGAAAGATATTGCCACAAGCTGACTATCAAATTAATTAATGAAAATATTTGATATGTTCACATTTTGAAAGGATAGAAGCTAGAACAGCCGCGTGTGCCATTAGAAACGCCATGTATTTTTACCCAAGAAATCATCAAAATAACCGATTTTAGTATTTATTTATTATATAAAATTTTACAAATGAGTAAGAGGATGCAAAAAGGTTAGTTGCAGAAGAATAAATCAACATTTTACCAGTGCAGAAAACTGTTTTCTGCCTCCGTAGTTCTGTCATCATTGTGTTTATCTACATCAGATCTTGGGTTTGATTCCCAGAGAAGGGTTATAAATAAGTACATTAAAAAAAATATATATTTTAATAAAATTGTCCGCCTCCGTAGTGTAATGGTCAGCATGCTTGGCTACCGTACTAGAGGTCCCGGGTTCGATTCCCAAGGGGGGTCAAATAAATATAAGTGATTTTTCACTCTAATATTTATTCAATATTAGCCTGGACTGTTACCTGAAGCGGAGGGCTGATCACCTTTCCTTCATGTGTTAATGATGAAGATAACACCGCGTTTATACGATGCAGTGCCCTATACACCATCGGGTGCGAATAAGGGTTTGAAGAAGTATATATTAAAAAGATGTGAATATGATGAATATGAATATGAATGTGGAAAAAGTTAAGATTGTGTGCAAATACAGATTTGTGTGGCGTTCTATTCTCTATGTCTACTTCTGCGGTGATGCGGCGTGATGCTCAGTTAGTTAGTTAGTTTAAATGAAACAATGTTTACAAATTAACGTTTTTTTTAAAAGTTCAAAGTGTTATTTCACAGGAGCATTGCCCATAAAGCAGTATGCCTTGAACATGCTGAAGCTGAGCACTAGAATGGACCAGGAGATAGCCAAGCTGCGCTCCGATACCTCGTCTCCCTTGGTCCAGCGAGTCAGCAATACCGTAATGGTGGTGAGGTCACTAGATAAAAAGAAATTTGGATATCATCATACTTCCTTCCAGTCAGCCAAAAACCAGTAAGTTGAACATTTTGTTACTGCAAAATAACTGAGAAGTTTGAGATTTTAAGGATCCTAATCACATCACACAGATCACGGGGTTCATATCTATATAAGCACCCTTGAGGTAGTATTTACGAAAATGGTGCTTTACGAATTATTCAAAATGATTATTATTTTGCGCGGCTAATAAATTAAGCTTAAAATGTAATAATGCTTTTTTTGTTGTTGTTATTTTGATGAATAATTCTTGTTTTGTAAACTTTGGTATGCTAATGCATGACGAAATCAGCCCTGATGTAATATTAGAGCTGTCCAAAGCATAGCCCGCAGGCTACATCCGACCTGCGGATTATATTTGCGCAGCCTGTTAAGTGTTTTTGATTTACCGCAAATATGAAAATTTTCCTTTTATAATTTTATTTTTATTTTTATGACATCCCAAATAAATTAATGAGATATTTATTCATATGGCAATAAATTTTAGGGGAATCCTGAACTGTGTATTTCTTTGCATTTTGTCATGGCTCTCCGATCTGTTTAGTTATTTGAATTGGGCCAGGATCGGATCTGGTTTAGACGACCCAACATTGGATCAATGAATGAATGATTTTTATATTATTTTTTGACATCTAATCAAAGATGAAGAAGAATATGGAAGTCTGGGCATTTACGGGTCTGACGACCATCGTAGGCTGGTTTAAGTGATCACTTTACACACATGTAACATTCACCAATTCTACACATTATTGACAACTACACTACTCAAATTCTTGGAAGTTCTATATATATATACATATATACCAATTTAGAAACCTTGTTCTTGAATCACTAGAGACATCTATTGGTGAGATGGAAAGAAGCTATTTATTAAGCAGAAACTCTTATATTAGTATGTGAGGTCCGAATCCTGGATTATAATCACACACATGAGAAACGCCAGAAAATATTATTTTCATTTTTATTATTTAAGCTTATAATTTGACTAGATAATTTATTTACAACATTTTGAGTGTGTCCAAATTACAGACTTCCATATTCTTCTTCATCTTTGACGAGATGTCAAAAAATAATATGAAAATAACTCCTGTAATTGGAGATAATCCAGATTTTGTGAACAAGTATTTGGACACACTCAAAATGTTGTGAATGACTTTTATTTTATTTACTTATTTGTTTCAGGTATTGTTGCAATTGCAATTTTAATGGAAGAGGTGTAAAGAGAAGAAAACAGTCTGCAGCCCGAAATTCCAGAGATTCTGTCCAGTATTGCGTGCATTTCTATCTGTGTGTTTGCGCCTTCGCTTCAAACAGAGATCTTTACCAGAAATTCAAGCATTTTGTGGCCTTGGGTATACCAGATTTTCAAGAAAGCGACTTGGGTAATGAGTAACACTTGAAATTTATTTATTTATTTAAACTTCATGTACAGAAAATAAATAAGTATATTGGCGGGCTTATTGCTAAAAAGCAATATCTTCCAACCAACCAAATTATGTATTAAATTTATGTAAAAAAAAAACGCTGATTTTTAGAGTCTACTAAGTTGTATTTTATTATTGAAAAACACATAAAAATCTATTTTGTGACAATTGTTTCGCCTAGTTATGGCATTTTCAAATGAATGTCTACATTTGTTTGAAAATGCCTTAACTAGGCGAAACATTACACAACATCAGGCCATAAACAGGCTAGGTAAGATATTCATTTGTTTGAAAATGCCATAACTAGGCGAAACAACTGTCGCAAAATTGATTTTTATATGTTTATTATTTTTAGCAATAAAATACAACTTAGTGGACTCAAAAAATCAGTGTTTGACTTAATATTTAATACATAAATTAAAATGGTGTTCTACAAATAAAATGCTAAATCTATAAATAAATAAATACACTTATTAATACAAAATACATTAATTTATGTTATTTTCGACCAAAGTAATGCCACAGCTAACCGATGTGTATTCTATACAATAAAAGTGTCGGGTTGTGGTCCCGTGGTTAGTGTCGCAGAATCTTGAGTTAGAGTTTCTGGGTTCGAACCCACTCCACCACAATTTGATACATATTTCTAATAATGAGCCGCTTAGAGTCGCAGTTGGAAATAATAAAAACACAAATATATCTCTTTGAAAATTAAGAAAAGTAGTTTTTTTCACTTTTATTTCATTTGAGCAGTGATCGGGTTTCGTCATTACTGACATCATAAAATTGGTGGAAGGCTAGACAAAATTTTTATAAACACAACAGGGCAGGGGATGAAAACCATGATTTTTTTTTTCATAAAATGAATTTAAGTAGTGTGTTAAAATAACAATTACATATGAATTACAGTAAAGGTTTTAAGTAGGATTTTATATAAATTTTATTATCATTATAAAATATTTTTGTAAGTTAATTTAAATAATATGGGTTATTCTAGAATCTTTAGTTCTTAAGAGGACAGCTCCTACTGAATATTTGTATGGAGAAGACCTGCGTTCTCTGAAATATAAAATTTCCAGTAGTTATTTCTTATCGACTGATTCAGATTTTATATTACTAATATATTTTTATTATCGAAAAGTATTTCACAGTAACGCTACTATTACATTTCCAAAAAAAGGAAATACAAGACTCACCCCAACCTTAACTCCATACCGAGGAATATTTTTTTTATTCATTTAATTTACTTTGTTTCAAAACTTGATGATGGATCTTTGAGGAACTTACTCTTATAAAAAATATAAAATTAATAATTGTAAAACGAACTCCCTCTCAAAACACAAGTATCTACTTTATTAGAGAGGCAAAAACGTTGTGTTTAAATATTTTGTATATTTACCAACCATGTATTTCAATATGTATTTTGTTACAAAATTTTAATTTCATAAAAACAAAAAAAAGACCATTCAACTTTTTTTTTTCAAATTCGTTATATTTGTAAAAAACATCACAAAAAAGCTTGTTTTCTAACACTGCAATTCATTTATCTTTTTTTTAAATTATATTTTGTCTTTATTATGTTCTAGACACGGTATTATTATCAGAAGACCTGGACGTGTTGCCTTCTGCGGACAGTTTCCTCAACTTTGGCAGAAATGTTTCATCTCCGCAAGATGGACCAGTGTCCGAGAGTGACATGTCCGCATTCGTCTCACAAATGATAGAGCTTCCTGACGGCAACGGCCACATGATCGAACTAAAGCAGGCGGAATGCGATTTTAAGTTTGCCAACAGTCAAGAAAATAACGACGTCATTATTTGCAAATCTCAGTTGAACAGGAACGAGGTTGTCAAAGCGTGCGATGTACTGCTCACAAACAGCGCCGACAATGTTTTCATGGCAAATGAAAATGATTCCTCCGCATTAGAACCCCTGGACATCCAAATAATGCTGTCCGATAACGGAAATTTAATAAATTTGTCAGATATGGTGGATGATAGTTCCGAAGTCAATCGAATTTCTGATGAGCAGTATCAAATACAAGGCGAAAGCAGCAATGACTATTTGCAAAACAACGAGATCGTCAATATCCAAGAAGTTTCCTTGGAGAACCCGACGTTTTCGAATGATATATACACAATAACCGGCGATGAAACATCGTTGAAAATTATATCTCTCGAACAGTACGAGTCGCTGTTTTCAAAAACCAGCGATTCCAATTCATTTTCCAATCCCGGTTTGAACGACAACGCCGGTTTTGCGGATACTTTCATCGGGAGTACTATAGAAAGTAGCAACCATTCCACATGTCAAGTTGAAAACTCACAAGGCAACGCGTCAAACAATATTTACATCCCGGAGGGAGAAGATGGTTTATTCTCGTTAGATAACAATTACGAATTGTGGACAAGTCTGCCTCCTAGTGATAACAAAACCAAAAAATGTGCCAAGAAACGGAAAAAAGCGTCGGAAACAAATGTACCAAGTATCGCTTTGAGTAATAATAATCACAATGTCGAAATATCGAACACCAACACAAGTCAACACTCTTTTAACATTGATCAAAATACAGATATCTATCTTCAAGACACTTTCCAGAGCATTTTGCCAGATGCAAATTCAAACTTGTCAAACATTGTTACGTTGAATAGCACGAAAGAAAGTAATATTGCCGGTAGTTTGATAAATATTCCAAATGCTTTGAATAATCATTCCACCAAATATTTTGTGACTTCTAACCAAAATACCAACGAATGCAAGAACTTAGTAAAAAAAATGAAAACTGATAAATTAGGGTCGCCAGCGACGCAAGTGAGTTGCTCCGACAAGGAGGAGAGTTTTGGGTTTGTGCAGTGGCTGTCTAGCGTCACGGAGAGCATCAATCAGACTATGCATTATCAGTGCCGGGGAAAACCGGACACACTCGTATTTCACATTCCGCAGGTGATTTTTATTAATAATTTAGAAAAAAAAACACTATTAACCCTTCCATTACGGTGATAAAAACTTCCGCGTACACCGGTGATATGTATTTTGTACACCATATGAAAATGTGACTTAAAAATAGGAAAAATGTAAATATATTCCTAAGTGTTGCTTTTATTGACAATAGTTGAGGTTGAAATGTATCAATTTTGTAATGTTAGCTCTGTTAAGTACCTAAAAAAGACAAAAACAAACATCGCATGTAGCCGTCATAGCTAGCATAGCGACACAACCACCCTGAATGACGACGTGTGCGCAACTAAATTGAAATCGTCAAAAACAGTCGCCGCATGCACACACGCGCGTGTACGTAAAGTGCGGTACACACGCGTACTCTGAGGAACGTTTGTGTATTAGTGATTCTATACCCGATTTTTTTCCAATTTATTTCCGTCGCTGCAAATGAATAACTTTATATTATAATACTTTTATGTAACACGTAAAAGTCTTATGGATTGATACAAACATTCTGAGTCCGTATCTATTATATTTTATGTTGACATTCTCATTTTTAAAGTCAAGTTGTAGTAAATATGTACAAATCACCGGGAGGGGAAGGTTAACACATTTCGGACAGGTGTTTCTTCTACGCCTGCGGACCGCTGGTGACGGGATTCGATAATTGTTTACATATAGTTAAGACCCTAACAAAGCGATTGGTCCATAATATTCATATGAATTCATTGAAAATTTCCTTCTTTTCTGACTTTGAATTTAGACCGGCACATAAAGTAAAAATACCCTTCCCGTCCTTAAGCATCAATTGACCCAACTGGTAGAAATATCCTTTTACTTCATTTCCATACAATAGGGTTGAACTAAATAGCAATAGCAATGTTATAACAACAATATGCTTTACAACATTTTGAGTGTGTCCAAATACTTGTTCACAAAATCTGGATTATCTCCAATTACAGGAGTTATTTTCATATTATCTGGTCAAATTATAAGCTTAAATAATAAAAATGAAAATGGTATTTTCTGGCGTTTCTCATGTGTGTGATTATAATCCAGGATTTGGACCTCACATACTAATATAAGAGTTTCTGCTTAATAAAAAGCTTCTTTACATCTCACCAATAGATGTCTCTAGTGAAGTTCTAGTGATTCAAGAACAAGGTTTCTAAATTGGTTCATATATAAAGAACTTCCAAGAATTTGAGTAGTGTGGTTGTCAATAATGGGTAGAATTGGTGAATGTTACACGTGTGTAAAGTGATCACTTAAACCAGCCAATGACGGTCGTCAGCCCCGTAAATGCCCAGACTTCCATATTCTTCTTCATCTTTGATGAGATGTCAAAAAAAAAAAAAAATGAACAATAAGCTTGTTTGTTTCAGGACATTACTATTGGGTTGATGCAAAAGTTTTGACCGTTTTTTACATATATTTTTTTAAATTTTTTTTTCATGTGAATTATTTATTTAATAAATTATATAATTTCCATCAGTTCTTATAACCTTCTCCCGTCTTTCTATCAACTTATTAATACCAGTAGTATAAAATTCCGTGGATTTTGATGCGAAAAATGAAGTAAGGGATGTTTTTACCTGCTCTATTGAATAATTTTTTTCATCATTTAAATTTTTTTGCAGTGATCGGAATAAATAAAATTCAGAAAGAACAAGATCTGGAGAATACAGTGGATGCTTGATAACATCCCAATTTAACTAATTTAGCTTGTGTTGGGTCATCATAGCCACATGTGGTCACGCGTTGTCGTGATGAAACACTGCCCCTTTTCTGTTTACCAATTCTGGTCTATCCTTTTGAAGGACCATGTTCAATTTGGATAAATGCTGACAATATCGTTCTGCTGTACTTGTCTTATCGTGTTCCAAGATTTCAAATTACACAATACCCTTATTATTCCACCAAACACAAAGTATTACTTTTTTTTATGGATTTCGGCCTTCGAAGTTGTTAATGGGGCTTGTCCAGGTATAGTCCAATGTCTTTTTCTTGTCACGTTGTTGTACACGACCCATCTCTCATCTCCCGTCACCAAACGATGCAAAAAAGGTTCATGTTTTTGTCTAGCACTCAAAGCAACGCGCGTTGAAACACGATCCAATAAATTGGCAGCCGACAATTGATGAGGTATCCGAACGTCGTACCGCGAAACCATTTCCATACGCTTCAAATGTCTTAATGCGATTGTTTGGTTGACTCCCATCATTGACACAATCTCTCTGATGGTTAGACGTGGATTGGTGTCAATTATGACTTTTAATTCGTCTTCATCAGACTTCAATGGCCGCCCGGTACGTGGTTTATCAATGAGTGAAAAATCTCCAGATCGGAATTTTGCAAACCATCTTCGTGCCTGTCGAACTTTGATGACATCTGCTCCGTACACTTCACAAATGTTTTTGGTTGCCACACTCGCTGTATTGTCTTTACGGAATTCATAAAGTAAACAATGACGTAAATGCACTTTATCGAACGACATTTTGAAAAAATACAAGGGGTTATTATTGTACTCTGGCCAGGCCAAAACTGAATAGAAAGTAGAGGGAAAGCATCCTTTATACAATGGAATCATAAAAAAAGAAGATACTATTCATTATTAATGAAAAATTTTTTTTTTACCTGGGATCATAAAAAACGGTCATTACTTTTGCATCAACCCAATATTTATCAATGAAAATTAAAAAAAAAAATTACTGAATCAATTCACTTACAAAGTGGTTTACCAATATTATTCTTTGTAATAATTATTAAAGTATTTTTATTGCAGAATTTTTTCGATTGCCTTCAAGATAGATTTAGCAGCTACAATAACATGAAACGCCTCCCAAATATAATATCCACATTCGAAAGGAAGAAGTCAGTCCCTTTTGGCAAGTTTACCATGTACACTTGGAAACTTGTTAATATTTCACAAGTCAAGAAAATATTTGATACTTCAGAAGTAAGTACTAAGAGATGTTATTAATTATTTAGTAGAATTTATAATCTGTGCTAGCAAAATGGCGCGCTAAACGAATCAGTGCTAAGCGGGGTCTATTTTTCACATATCACTCCTTTCAAGAACGTCATAAATCAAAAATCGTCAATTTTCAATTGTGCACGTTTTCGGAATGCCCATAAAATGTACCATATCCCAGCAAAAGAGGCATATTTTTAACTTAATATTTACCCGCTACAGGGCAGAAAGTGTTGTTTATGCATTTTGAAGAAAAGGTATTGTTTAATTATTTTTTTAAATATACTAAATATTTTTCAAATGGAGAAAAAACCTTCAGGTTTTACCGAAAAAGATCAGTTGCACAGTGAAAAGTTCAATAAGTGGCTTGATATTTATTTTTAAAACATTTTATTATATTTTTAAACTTTAAAAACATTCTCTTGAAAAATCAAGGCTTTTGATTTATGACGTTCTTGAAAGGAGTGAGCGATATATGAGAGTGGCTCCATTATACCTCGCCTTACTTTTGTGTTTTGTATGTAATTTGGATCATTTTCAACAAATTCATCTAAAATGCTGACGATTATGCCATTGCTTTGACTAACAAAGCTGACAGAAAGCTCTTTTTTTGAAGAATTCCTCAATGGTGATTTTGGCTAGTGATCACTGAACCGCGCTTTTATAACAGTGTTATAGTGAAACAGCGTAAATAGAGGTGGCGTTTATAAATATTACTGTACTGCTATTTTTGTAAAATACTACCTCAAGGGCGCTTCGTTATTAAAATAAAGGCTTTGCGTGTCATTCCTTTAAAAAAAAATTTAAAAAATGTGGCCGTAATAAAATCAATATTGATTTACCAACTGTCTTTTACAAAATGGGATATTTGTTAATTTTGTTATCATCAGTTACTGCAGTATAGAGATAATTATTTGTACTTTACATGATTTTTAAATAGAGTCTAGTATTTTGAAATGCACATATATGTACATATTATTCATATATTTGACGTTTAATTTGTAGAACTCAATTTTAATTTGCATATTAAATGTTAAAATCAAAAACTGATTTTAGAATCTACTAAATTGTGTTTAATTGTTAAAAAACACATAAAAATAAATTTTGTGACAGTTATTTCACCTTGTTATGGGATTTTCAAACAAATGTCTTCGACATTCGTTCACAAAATTATTGATTTCAACATTTAATATATAAATTTATATGTATATTGTAATGTTTTGTATCATTTTTTTCAGGTAACTTTGGATTTAAAAAGATTCTTCAAACAAAAGTTGGACGGAAAATATGTACATATTAACTGTCCTAATTTAGATGTATTGAAAACCAAAAAAGATGTTAGCGAAAAGAAATCTAATGATATCAATCAGCCGGTGAAATTGGCACCCAAGAGCATATTTATTACCTATCTAAAGGTCGGCAAAACACTGCCTGATCAAAAAGTGCCGACACCTTTCATAATGGAATGGATACCAAATATCTTGCCGAAAACCAAAGTTGGAGAATTCAGAATAAAATTTGAGTTTGGACACAAATCTAATCACGAGTCGCACAACGTTGAGAATGTTGTTTTTATACCGAAAAAATAAATTTGAAATATTTTACTAAGTAAAAAAAAACTTTTTTAAAAACCTTTTTTTGTTTTTATTATTTTTCTTCTTCTTCTTCTTTTCCATGTTAGCTCCCTAGGTGGAGCATATGGCCAACACGAGTCGTCTCCAAGTCACTCTGTCACGCGCCATCTCCTTGGCTTCCTCCCAAGTCAGTCCGGCGTCTCGAAGTTCCGCTGAGCATAGCCGGTGAATGGTCGTCAGCGGCCTTCCGGGGCGCCGGAATCCTCGGGGTTGGAAGAAGAGACATGAGGGGTTGATGCCCTCAGGTGGCATTCTAAGGACATGTCCCAACCATGTCCACCTTGTTCTCTTCAGGACTTCCAGTATGAGGGGCTGTTGAGTTCTTCTCCTCACATCGTCATTCCTGATGAAGTCATACCACTTTATACCCAGTATTCGCCTCAGGCATCTATTTTCAAAACTTGCTAGTTTCTTGCTTTGAGCTTTGGTGAGGTGCCACGACTCACATCCGTACAGCAACACTGTTAGGATGCAGGCGTTAAAGAGACGACACTTGGTTTTTGTCGAGTAAAGCAGTGAGTCCCAGACATTATTATTTTTACCTTTTTCAAATTTAGAGCGTTTTAGATACCTCAACAAAGAAGGGACTATGGATGTCTAGAGATTTTCAAGTCTTACTGGAAAATAGTTGTCAGGTTATGGTCCCGTGGTTACTGTTGCGGACTCTTGAGTCAGGTTTCTCGGTTCGAACCCGCTCTACTACAATTTGATACCTATTTTTATTAATGAGCCGCTTAGGCTCACAGAAATACTTTAAATGGAAGTATTTTTGTAAAAAATAAAAAACACAAATATTTCTCTTTTCACTTTAAAAAAAGGATTGAATTTAATTATTTTTATGACATTATACAAATATTTCTTTAATAAATGTGACTAAAAATGGAAGAAATTCAATAATTTTTTTGAATTACTTAATGTCCAAGCCTTAAGGGTGGTGACTGACCGGAACCAAACGTGTTACGTTACGATGCAAGCATTCGTCTAGTCAGTACAGTGAGCCGAGCACTCCATACAGAGTTTTGGATGTTTGCTGATGCTCGCCGCGAGCTATGCTACGACGTTACATTAAGACGAAATGCTCCGGTCAGTCATCACCCTAAAATTTAGCTACGGCTTGTGCAACTCCGCTTATCATGGCCCTACTTAGGTTTAATCTTTTAAAGCATATACCTACTTGTGAGTGGCTTTACTCTTTATGTTAAAAGTTACTATAATTGCATGTAATTCATGAGTGAAAATTCGCTTATGAACACTCGCTTATAATCAAATGAAAATGAGTGAAAATTGATCTACTTCACGAGGACTTTACAGCCAAATAATTTATTGCAAAAAAACAGACAGGTGGAAGAAAGCAGGAAGGGAATTTTGAAGAAGAAAAGGGATAAATCGAATCTTGAAGAGTGTGGCAGTAATGAGTTATAGTTTTTTGATTCTGAAATCAATTTTTAAAAATTATTTTTATCTCTACCTATATCCAGTTGGTGTATACAACTTGTGATTTTCCATTTTATAATTAAAATGTAACTTTGTTTTAAAATCACTATAAATTTTTTATTATAACTTAATTGTAATGTCTACCGGTTTCAAAGCTAACCGCTTCTTTATCAAGACTGATTAATACTAAAACACTATCTACTTAACAAAATTATTCAAAATATTTTTACGGTTAGGCAAACGAGCTTGGGTAGATCTCAAGTGGATCAATAGGGATCAGGGATGATGAGTGATTGGAAACATATTTAATAACGGACTTTTAGAAAAATCATTTACTTGCGTATTTATTTTATTTATTGTTTCGGCATTAACTTTGTGGTAAGACATGTTACAATGATTAAAGAAAACACTTCGTTTTTTACCACTTGAGTTTTATTATAGACTACATGTTTCAGAAGTTAAACTTCCATCATTCAGGTCTGTATAATAACTATTATACAGACCTGAATGATGGAAGTTTAACTTCTGAAACATGTAGTCTATAATAAAACTCAAGTGGTAAAAAACGAAGTGTTTTCTTTAATCATTGTGTATTTATTAGTTGTAAATTATTACGAATTGCCTTTTTAATTTCTAATATTTCAAAGTAATCTAATTTAAGTCCTCTATTGCATGTGTGTAATATATTTAGACCTTTATTTTTATCAAATGAGTGATTAATTTGTATTAGATGATTGGCAAATTCAGAATAATAATTATTATTTAGACATCTTTTATGCTCTTTACATCGGTAGATCTGAAGAGGATCACATCGTTTAGCCATGACGTATTTGATTGCATATTATAAACAATTCTCTTTCATATAGTTTTATCAGCCTCCGTAGTGGTCAGCACGCTCGGCTACCTTTCTGGAGGTCCCGGGTTCGATTCCCAGGTCAAATAAATATAAGTGATTTTTCACCCTTATATTTATAAAAATATTACCCTGGACTGGTACCTGAAGCGGAGGGCTGATCACCTTGCCTTCATGCAATTAACGATCAAGTTAACACTGTGTCGCTACGATGCAGTGCCGGTGGGTGCGGATGAGGGTTAAAAAAGGAAAAATAAAAGTTTTATCAGCCTCCATAGTGTAATGGTCAGCACGCTCGGCTGCCGTTCTGGAGGTCCCGGGTTCGATTCCTAGGGGGGATCAAATAAATGTAAGTGATTTTTCACCCTAATATTTATAAAATATTACCCTCGACTGGTACCTGATGCGGAGGGTTGATCGCCTTTCCTTCATGTTTTAACGATAACACTGCATTTATATGATGCAGTGCCCTATGAACCATTGGGGTACGGATATGGTTTTGAATATGAAAAAAAAAATTATAAATGCATTCTCTCAGACGAATGTGCGGAAAAACGTTGTTTGATGGATGTTTGAATGGTAATAAAAGGAAAGGATGCGAGGCTGAGATAAGCATTATCAATTAAATTACGAAAGGTGTGTTGGGACGGTTTGGGCATGTAAATCGAATGAGTGAAAAAAGGATAGTGAAGTAAATTTATGCGTCGAATATGGTTGGTAATAGAAGCAGAGAAAGACCAAGAAAAACTTGGGGTAATGAAGTATTTCAAATACATGAAAGTGGTCAGGTCAGAAGTCGGAATAATCGGCGTGTATGTATGAGGTGATGCATGAATTTGGAAGAGGTGAAGAATGTTTGCAATGACAGAGTGGTATGGCGTTCTATTCTCTTTGCCTACCCCTGCGGAGGAGCGGCGTGATGGTAAGTTTAGTACAGATATATTTACATATATATAAATATATATATTTATATATATGTATATATATATATATATATATATATATATATATATATATATATATATTTATATATATATATATATATATATATATATATATATATATATATATATATATATATATATATATATATATATATATATATATATATATATATATATATATATATATATATATATATATATATATATATATATATATATATATATATATATATATATATATATATATATATATATATATATATATATATATATATATATATATATATATATATATATATATATATATATATATATATATATATATATATATATATATATATATATATATATATATATATATATATATATATATATATATATATATATATATATATATATATATATATATATATATATATATATATATATATATATATATATATATATATATATATATATATATATATATATATATATATATATATATATATATATATATATATATATATATATATATATATATATGTATTTAAAAATATTTTAAACAAATGTCAAATCGTAATAATTTTTATTAAGAAATTAATTTTAAAAAAATAACTCCTTACATATCAAAAACTCTTTTCTTTTCAAAATCAGATATTAATTTCGAAGAAAAACAAGCTGGCCGCCTAATGAATTCTGTGTTTGCGAGTAAGGCCCCAAAGATATTTTGGTACAAAATGACATCCGTGTTCACCCTTACAAAATGGATTCCATTCGAGATTGATTATATTCCGATATACACGCATTAAAATAATCATTTCCGTACCGATGAATAGACATTCGATGAATTATTTATTAATAATACATGAATAGAGGTTTATAAATAATTAATTATCATTCCCGGATTACGTTTTCAATTAATAGTACGACTGAAATGTAATCCCACGGGAAATTATCAGGAATAATCGGAATTAATATCTCTCATTCACAAATTATTTCACGTCACATTACTTAAGTGAAGGGAATTGCCATTCGGTTATCTTGAAACATGACTACAATGTCAGACGAAATGATTCAGTATAACAGGATCGAATAACTCATTGAAAGACATTTATACAATTAATAAATAATAAAATTAACGACTTTTTTAAAAGCAGTTTTTTATTTCCATTTCATTTTACTTTTTTCATATTTCTTTTAAATCTCAGCTTTGCATTATTTCCTTATATTCCCATTCCAACATCTGTCATGCAATGTTTTGCCTAACATTCGAGAGGTCGCATTTCGACTGCATTCAGTCTACTTTCATCCTTCTTTTGCCAACTCCATGCTTCACTTCCACACATTGGGGTTGGAACTAGGACTCCGTTGTGCACACAGCCAGTTTAACTTTCATTAAAAACATATTAAAGATGTTCAATATTAAACTGAACTTATTTTAATATTATTTTTTGACATCTCATGAAAGACGAAGAAGAATATGGAAGTCTGGGCATTTACGGGGCTGACCACCGTCATAGGCTGGTTTAAGTGATCACTTTACACACGTGTAACATTCACCGATTCTCCCCATTATTGACAACCACACTACTCAAATTCTTGGAAGTTCTATATATATATATGAACCAATTTTGAAACATTATTCTTGAATCACTAGAATTTCACTAGAAACATCTATTGGTGAGATGAAAAGAGGCTTTTTATTAAGCAGAAACTCTTTTATTTGTATGTGAGGTCCGAATTCTGGATTATAATCACACACATGGAAACGCCAGAAAAGATCATTTTCATTTTTGTTATTTAAGCTTATAATTTGACCAGATATTTTATTTACAACATTTTGAGTTTGTCCAAATACTTGTTCACAAATCTGGATTATCTCCAGTTATAGGAGGATTTTTCATATTATTTTTTGACGTCTCATCAAAGATAAATAACCCGTAAATGCCCAGACCCAGTAACTTACCCCGTAAGACCCAGTAAACTACTCCGTAAATGCCCAGACTTCCATATTCTTCTTCATATTTGATGAGATGTCAAAAAATAGTATGAAAAATCCTCCGATAATTGGAGATAATCCAGACTTGTGAACAAGTATTTGGGCACATTCAAAATGTTGTAAATGAATTTATTTTCTTAGCATTTTTGGTTGAACGCTAAGATAATAATATTAGATGGTAAAATGGCGTGAGTTTGGCTAAGTTTTGAGTGAAAGACGAGCGCAGTGAGAATCCGGTGAATGGGTGCATTATGTGAGATGAATGGGGGAAAAGTTTGCGCGAAATCTTCATTCATAATAAGCGAATATTAGAGACTTCCGACTTCCATGATAACCAAGAGATATATGGAATGTAACTTTGATTATTTTTGGCGTCTCATCAAAGATGAAGAAGAATATGGAAGTCTGACGACCGTCATGGGCTGGTTTAAGTGATTACTTTACACACGTGCAACATTCACCAATTCTACCCATTATTGACAACCACACTACTCGAATTCTTGGAAGTTCTTTATATATGAACCAATTTTGAAATGTTGTTCTTGAATCACTAGAACTTCACTAGAGACATCTATTGGTGAGATGAAAGAACCTTTTTTTTAAAAAAAATTCTTCTTCATCTTTGATGAGATGTCAAAAAAAAGAAAAATAACTACAATAATTGGAGATAATCCAGATTTGTGAACAAGTATTTGGACACATTCAAAATATTCTAACTTTGATGAATTTTATATGTGAATTCAAAATATTTTGTATAATAAAACAACAACTATATATTTTCCCACTATTTTTCACTGACGCATTATGTAAAATAAATAAGGGAAGGATTTGCGCGAAACTTTCATTAATAGAGACTTCTGACATATCGCTCACTCCTTTCAACAACGTCATATATCAAAAATCGACAATTTTCATTTGTGCGTGTTTTCGGAATGCCCAGAAAATATACTATATTACAGCAAAAGCGGCATATTTTAAACAAAATTTTTTACCCGCTACAGTGCAGAAAGTGTTGTTTTTGCATTTTGAAGAAAAGGTATTATATAATTATTTTTTCAAATATTATAAAAAAATTTCAAATGGAGAAAAAAGGTTTTACCTAAAAATATCTGTTGCACAGTAAAAAGTTCAATAAGTGGCTTGATATTTATTTTTAACATCTTTTATTATATTTTTAAACCTTAAAAACGATCTCCTGAAAAATCAAGTTTTTTGATATATGAAGTTGTTGAAAGGAGTGAGCGACATGTTTTTAAGGGTTTCCCAATTTTAATATATGCACGATTCTTCCAAAATTATTTCAGATAAATATTATACTAGGAGACGCCTGAAAACAAAATTATTTTTTTTATGAAGCTTATAACTTAATCACTTACATTGTACACAACATTTTGAGCGTGTCTAAATCTATGTACACAAATCTGGGTTTCTCCTCTATCAAAGAATCTATAAGAATGGCTGTTCATTTCTAGAACAGAGTTTTAAGTTTAATGAATCCGATACCATCTTCATTTAAGCGACACACAAAGTCCAATTATTATCAATCTTGTTTTTGCAGGATATTTTACTGTCAGTTGGAGGAATTTAATGTATAGTTTTGTTTGTGATAGCGTGACGGTGAGACAGAAATGCTTGTGATAACTCATTAGTCTTTGTTGAAGTCTTGTTGGAGCACTTGGCTTATGACAAACAATACCACGTATCCACGAAATAAAATAAAACAAACACTAATGTATGGAAGCGAAACATGAAGTTGCAGAAAGAAGGATGAAAGTAGACTAAATGCAGTCGAAATGCAATCTCTCAGAAGAATGTGAAACAAAACTAAAACGCTATCTACTTAATTTCAACAAAGCGCAAAGTTTTGAAATGATTTAATACATTATTTTATCGTGTTTTTGAATGTATAATACTAGTTTAGAATTTCAGATAAAACCATTAATTAATAAAAAAAAATACGTTGAAAAAATCTTCTAAGCTCTCTCCTGTAAAGTTTTGCAGATAGAGTACTTTACGTAGGGGCCGTCGAAATTAAGAAAGGTGTGTTAAGATAGTTTGGACATGTAGAACGAATGAGTGAGGAAAGAACGGTAAAACAAATTTATGAGGCGAATGTAATTGGAAAAGGAGCAGAGGAGGACCGAGAAAAACTTGGCACGATCAGGTATGCCAAATACTTGAAAGTGGTCAGGTTACGAGTCGTAATAATTTTTGGGTATGTATGAGGAAAAATGGATGAATCATTCATCGTTCACTTTGTAGTATTATACAAAATGATCGATGAATGATAAGGAGAGTGTTGTATGTATATATTACTATATTAAGAGTCCGCGACACTAACCATGGGACCACAACACGACTCAACACGATTAAGCGTTTGAAAATGGTGAGATACGAGGTATTGCTTGGACACTTGGCTAGTGGCCTTGTAGCGATGTCGGAAATGAGTAGTGTGATAAAATGCTTTTACATTAATTGCCAAAGTTTGTCCAAGTATTAATATCCAAGCCATAATCGAGGAGGGTGTCCATCCGACGAAAGCTTAAGGTTGAGGCTGTGATCTCAAACGTTATAATTAAGAACGCGAACGGCTGTTCTAGGGGCTGGACGTGTCTCCGCGCGAAATTATTTTTTACAATATATGTATATTGTAAAATGAAATATTTATTTTTTAGGATGATAACACAATTTCTATCATATCTATAGACAAAAAAGATACATTGCCAGGAGGCTAATCCATCTTAAAAATAGGCCACAACGTCTACACCAAGCAGATGAAGAAGAATATATTATTTTAGTTAAAATGTTTCATATAATATACACACATCGCTCACTCCTTTCAACAACGTCAAATATCAAAAAACTTGATTTTTCAGGAGATCGTTTATAAAGTTTACAAATATAATAAAATGTATTTAAAATAATTATCTAGCCACTTATTGAATTTTTTACTGTGCAACAGACTTTTTAAGGTAAAACCTGAATGTTTTTTCTCGATTTGAAAAGTATTAAATATATTTAAAAAAATAATTAAACAATACCTTTTCTTCAAAATGCAAAAACAACACTTTCTGCCCTGTAGCGGGTAAATATTAAGATAAAAATATGCCGCTCTTGCTGGGATATAGTAAATTTTTCTGGGCATTCCGAAAACATGCACAACTGAAAATTGACGATTTTTGATATCTGACGTTGTTGAAAGGAGTGAGCGACACATGTATGTACATAATAGTTTGACGAAAGATCTTAGCAAAGCATTCTGAATTACTATTTATCAAATTCATGTTTTAATTTCAGTTTTCAAAATTAAAACCAAAAATGCTGAATTGAGTTTTCAAGTATTTCAAGGAATTTAAGGAGTTTATTAAATTTGGGTAGTCAAGAGACAGAATCTACAATTCAAGAATTTGTAAAATCTAATAAAATTGATTGCTTCTCAGAACTCGACCGCAAAATTAAATATTCCAATAAATCGTAAAATAATACATTAAATGAGAAATACAAGTTTTTTAAAGACATCTCAACTCAAGAATATGAAAGTCTGGGTATTTACAGGTTAAGGCAGGCGCCGTGGCGAAGTTGGATAGACGCTCGACTGCGAAACTGGCGTCACGGGTTCAATTCCCGCCAAATGCAAAAAAATACATATTTAAATATCTTTTTTGTACTGGACTCAAGTTCTACGGTACTTAAAAATGAGCCATGCTAAAAACTAAAAATTGAAAAGGATTTGATTTCTTAAATTTATAAAAATATTAATAAATATATTTTATGTTAGTACGAGTACTCTTTTAATTTCTCAAAAAAGTTAGTTTTTCAATAAACTACCATAGTTTATAAGTTCGAAAATTTCTATTTTTACAGATTTTAGGTTATTGATCGTAAACATATTTAATACAGATTTCTAGACTGTGTAATTCAGATTTTTTGGTTTGGCATATGGCAACACTGCGTGCAACATTCACCATTCTACCCAAGATTGACAACCACACTGCTCTAAATTTTGGGAATTCTGCATCTTTTTATGTGTATAATGTCCATATTTCAATATAATTAAATATAATATATACATCGAATAATTTCTTTTATATTATCCCTAATTTCAGTTAACTACTGTTATTATATTCTCTCTATGTCCTCTAATATACGTTTTTTTATTTTTTTTTATTTTTACAACGTATTTTGTTAGTAAGAACCAAAATCACTCTCAAAAGAGTGGAGGCCTAGAATCGTGAATTATTCACCATTCTACCCAATATTGACAACTAGACTACGCAAAATTTTGGAAATCTTACATCTATTTATGTGTATAATGTCCATATTTCAATATAATCAAATTGGTATAGATCGAATAATTTCTTTTATATTTTCCCTAATTTCAGTTAACTACTGTTACAGTTAACTACTGTCCGCCTCCGTAGTGTAATGGTCAGCATGCTCGCCTACCGTTCTGGAGGTCCCGGGTTCGATTCCCAGGGGGGGGTTTAATAAATGTAAGTGATTTTTTCACTCTAATATTTATTCAATATTACACTGGACTGGTACCTGAAGTGGAGGGATGATCACCTTTCCTTCTTGTGTAATCGATCAAGATAACACTGCGTTTATATGAAACAGTGCCCTATGCACCATTGTGTGCGGTAAGGGATTATTATTATTATTACTGATACAATAGTCTCTCTACCTCCTCTAATATATGATTTTTATTATTTTTACAATGTATTTTGTTAGTAAGAGTCAAAATCACTCTCGAAAGAATGGATGCTTATACAAAAAGTAAAAAGAAAAAAAAACTAAGCTTATCTAACCACAACAATATGAAGGACATTTTGATTCACCCATAAATCTTTAGAAATGTTTATTTTATCGCGCCTTAATAGCAGAAATACGATTTCATCATTCGATGTCTTCTCAATTATTGTTAATTATAAAAATATTGGCTTCATCTCTCGATGTCGTTCGCGTTTAATGGTTTGATAGAAATTCTCGGAATTATTTTCGTATTTTCCATCCGCTGTGAAAATATTTCTTTAGATTTCCCTCCTTCAGAACAGTTTCACGATGTTTCCTTGATGGCCGGAGTGAGGACGGACTCTCGGATGTATCATACAGGATGTTACTGGATATTTTTAAAAATTATTTAAAGTCATTGGAGAGAACACGGGACTTCCCATTACAAACGGGCAGTAGAAGTAATCATCTAACTGTTCCAGATTTAATCATATATTATTTAAATTAACAAACAAAAATCCGTTTTTATAATTAAATTTTATAAAAATCATATTGAAAACCCTAAATAATACAACATTTAGAGTGTGTCCAACTGGTCAAATGATGAGCTAAAATTATAAAAAATGAAAATGATATTTTCTGGCCTTTCTCATGTATGTCTTTATAATCCTGGATTCGGACCTTACATACTAATAAAAGAGTTTCTGCTTAGTAAAAAAGCTTCTTTTCATCTTACTAATACATGTGTCTAGTGAAGTTCTAGTGATTCAATAACAATGTTTCTAAATTGGTCCATATACATATAAATAACTTCCAAGAATTAAAGAAGTGTGGTTGCCAATAATGAATAGAATTGGTGAATGTTACACGTGTGTAAAGTAATCACTTAAACCACCATATGACGGTCGTCAGCCCTTCAGCACTTCACTTCACTTCTCAAATTCTTGGAAGTTCGATATATAAACGAATTTTAAAACATTGTTCTTGAATCACTAGAACTTCAATATAGACATCTATTGGTGAGATGAAAATAAACTTTTTACTGAGCAGAAACCCTTTCATTAGTATGTGAGGTCCAAATCCTGGA
This sequence comes from Brachycentrus maculatus, assembly GCF_059751285.1. Taxonomy (NCBI): domain Eukaryota; kingdom Metazoa; phylum Arthropoda; class Insecta; order Trichoptera; family Brachycentridae; genus Brachycentrus; species Brachycentrus maculatus. Next base: position 2,489 of record NW_028281069.1, on the reverse strand, counting down.
TTATAATCACACACATGAGAAACGCCAGAAAATATCATGTTAATTTGTATTATTGTAGCTAATAATTAACTAACTAACTAACTAACTGACCATCACGCCGCTTCCCCGCAGGGGTAGGCAGAAAGAACAGAGCGCCACACCACTCTGTCCTTGCAAACATTCTTCGCCTCTTCCACGTTCATGCATCTCCTCATACATACCCGCCGATTGTTACGACTCCTAACCTGACCACTTTCAAGTATTTGGCATACCTGATCGTGCCATGTTTTTCTCGGTCTTCCTCTGCTTCTTTTCCCACTAACATTCGCCTCATAAATTTGTTTTACCGTTCTTTCCTCACTCATTCGTTCTACATGTCCAAACCATCTCAACACACCTTTCTTAATTTTATCGATAATCTAATAATTTAATCAGTTAATTTATTGACAACATTTTAAGTGTGTCCAAATACTTGTTCACAAATCTGGATTATCTCCTATGGTTAAATAACTCTAACTATAATTGGAGATAATCCGGATTTGTGCACAAGTATTTGGACACGCTCAAAATGTTGTTATTATTATGATTAGGATTTGTCATTAGTTTGACTTGCTTGAGTGAAAAAATATTTAGAGAAGGAATCTTGTTTTTGTTTATGAATTATAAAAATCAATCACCCTGAGTAAAATTGTAAGAATAATATTCCAAATAAAAGAGTTTTAAGTAAGAAGGCCACCTCATAAAAGTATTATTTGCTTGCTGATAAAAATAATAATTGATTTTCAGAGGCGCACATTTCAGGCGGTATACCACTTTTTTCATAAACCACAGAATGAGAATAGGCTTTCAAATACTATTATTCATTACTCAAACCCTCATCCGCACCCGATGGTGCATAGGGCACTGCATCATATAAACGCAGTGTTATCTTGATCGTTCTTAACACACGAAGGGAAGGTGATCAGCCCTCCGCTTCAGGTACCAGTCTAGGGTAATATTGAATAAATATTAGGGTGAAAAATCACTTATATTTAATTGACTCCCTTGGTAATCGTACGAGAACTCCAGTGCGGTAGCCGAGCGTGGTGACCATTACACTACGGAGGTAGAAATTGTCAAAAAAAAAATCTTTAAGGAATGACCCTTAAAGCCTATAACTTTTAGACGCTTGTCTGTAGGTAGGATAGTAAGGATAGGGAAGGTAAATGTGAAAAATACATCACAAACACCCAGGACCAATCTAATATAAATATTTATTAACTTATTCGAATCGAATCGAACCCGGGACGCCAGTTTCGCAATCTAGAGTCTACCCAACTACGCTATGGTGCCTGTGAATAAATAAATAAATTAATACCAGTTCTTTACCGGTAAACCGGTTTTTAACTTATTATTTACCGATTTTCCAGTAATTTTGCATGCCCTATCTACGGCAGCAGAGTAGGGTGCTTGTGCACTACACGGAACTGTACAGTCCGGCAGTCAGGTTAGCATGATAAAACGGATGATTGCCTTGGATTGGCTTATGTTTTTGGCCGTCTTTCTTCGGATTGATGTGCTTGATCTGTGCGTGACCACGGTGTGCTTAAATTCGATCACACTAAAACTGTCGTAGTCGCTTTTATTTTAAAAAAATCGGACTGCCGGACGGTGAAATTCCGTGTAGTGCACAAGCGCTCTTAGGGCGATTGTCTACTACCCGGAATTTGACCGTCTGGCATTCCAGTTTTGAAAAATGAAAGCGACTACGACAGTTTAGCGTGATCAAATTTACGCGCAACGTGTTCACGCACCGATCAAGAGCTTCAATCCGAAAAAAGATGGACAAAAGTACAAGCCAATCGTCGTTTTAAAACGCTAACTGACGTGCCGGACGGTAAAATTACACGGAATTCCGGGTAGTGCACAGGCGCCCTTATTCTTCGTTCCGTCGCAAATCTCGGGATATGTTTTGCGAGCGATACATCTACCAAATAAGGCGATCAATAAAGATTTGAAGAAACTTGGTCGAGGCCTTTGGCGTAATTGAATTTGAGTGTGTGGAGTAATACAGTTTGACAGCGAGCAAATTAGATTCCTGGGCCAAGTTGTACCGTCAGGGAGCTCTACATAGTCCTTAGCGCGAGCGCGACGCACATTAGTAAAATTACCGCCTAAAGTGCCATTTTGGTTTCTGTTATTACGAATGTATCATAATACGTTTTGCGAATTTGTTGGTAGCGAGAAATCGTCGGGAACAATTCAACCCCCTAGCGTCCGTGTTCATTTTATTTTATTTGGGAATTTAACGGGAATTTATTCAGAGTACCTGTCCTTTGAACCAATTATGAGCGGAGTTCACCTATGATTCGAATATGGCTAGTGAGTACAATTCATGTTTTAGCCAAGTTGACATTTTCAATTGCGGAAAATCTGTGTTGAAAAGTCGAATGGTGAGCATATTGTCCTCTCAGGATCTTTAAAAACTATGCTTCTCAGCATTGTATGTATGTCCCTTCTAGAATCAACAT